>NW_020943830.1:0-550 GCF_900497805.2 Vombatus ursinus
TTTGAGTGAGACTTAACCATTGTGAAATCAGGAATGCAGGTGCTGGTGAGGAGGGCTAATAAATTAAAAACAGACAAAAAAAAACCCAATAACCTTGGGAACATACAAAATCCTATAGCAAATGACGCTACATAGCAGGGGTGGGATTCCAATCTGGCTCCTCTACTTCCAAATGCTAAATGGAAAACCATCCATCTCCCGATGTAATGTTCCATTATAAACAAAGCCAGCCCCTTCTCTCTTCCTCTCCTTCTCTCTCCCTAGTTCCTTCTCCCCCCCTTCTCTCTCACTCTCTGTCTCTCTCTCTCTGTGTCTCTCTTCTCTGTCTCCCTCTCTCTCCCCCATCTCTCTCTGTCCCTCTTCTCTGTCTCCAGCTCTCTCTCCCCCGTCTCTCTCTGTCTCTCTGTCTCTCTCTGTCTCTCTGTCTCTCTGTCTCTCTCTCTGTGTCTCTCTCTGTGTCTCTCTCTGTCTCTGTCTCTCTTCTCTGTCCCTCTCTGTCTCTCTGTCTCTCTCTGTCTCTGTCTCTCTCTCTGTCTCTCTGTCTCTCTCT
>NW_020943830.1:650-4757 GCF_900497805.2 Vombatus ursinus
TCTCTCTCTCTGCGTCTCTCTCTCTCTCTCTGTCTCTCTCTCTCTCTGCGTCTCTCTCTGTCTCTGTCTCTCTCTCTGTCTCTCTCTCCCTTTCTCTTTCTCTCTCTCCCCGTCTCTCACTCTCTGTCTCTCTCTGTCTCTCTTCATCTCTCTGTCTCTCTCTGTCGCTCTGTCTCTCTCTCTGTCTCTCTTCTCTGTCTCTCTCTGTCTCTCTCTGTCTCTCTCTGTCTCTGTCTCTCTTCTCTGTCTCTCTCTGTCTCTCTTTATCTCTCTGTCTCTCTCTGTCTCTCTCTGTCTCTGTCTCTCTTCTCTGTCTCTCTCTCTCTGTGTCTCTCTCTGTCTCTCTCTCTCTCCCCCCCGTCTCTGTCTCTATCTCCTTTCAGGCACTGCCACGCTTATATGGTGTATATATGTTGCCTCAGTTATTCCTTTAAATCCCTCATTGAGTCCATGGGATCACGGCACCCTAGATATAGACCTGGAAGAGACATCAGAGGCCATCTAGTTCCATCCTCCTCATTTTGCAGAGGGGGAAACGGAAAATCACAGAGGTCAAATGATTTGTCTGAGGGGGCACAGGTACTAAAGGTCTGAGGCAGGGTTTGAACCTGGGTTTTGCTGACTTGAAATTCAGTGCTGTATCCACTATATCCTGCTACCTTCTATTCTCTCATCTCACTGAGCTACCCTTATCTCTCTAGAAGTTCTAAGACTAAAGGTATAAGGAAGGGTTTGAGTTTTTTGATGTTGAAGGAAAAATAACTTCCCCTAAATGAAAGATTCCTCTACTAAGCACTCAGTAGATCCTTATTGACCTGAACTGAATTCTTTGTTTTCCTGTCTACACAATACTCTATCCTGAAGGTATCACTTCCTTTTCCCCAGCTTTGCCTCTTGGTGATATGAGAGGTTCGAAAGGATTTATACAAGAGCTTGGGTTATGAGATAGTAACGGATATACAAATCATCATTTCAGCACCAAAGATGATATAAATCTCCTTTAGGCATCCTACCGCGGAAAAAAGTGAATCCAATAATACTCACTTATGCATCAGAGGGCTTAAGGTCACATGATAGCTCTACCACCCTGTAGGTCTCAGGAAAACATTCTGTCTAGCAGAGTCTGATGGGAATGCATCATCTCCTTCTCACCCAGCTCCATATATCTGAGGATTACCACAGGCATCAGTACCTCAAGTATTGTCATCAAAGAGCAAAAAGACAGACTGTGTATAAAACCTGGGTCTGAGGTGATTGCTTCCCCTAAAAGCTCCTTCCTTCCATAGCTACTGTGCTAAGGAAACAGAATAGTGGGATGCATGAGCACAGTTGCCCTTTGCTGCCAGGTGACCAGTCTCAAAATACCACAGAGCCATTGACAGTGAATCTGCGATGCTTAGAAAAGAGCTGATGTGAATTTTAACACAATATATTGTTCTACTTTCCATTCCAAGATCTGACAGAGGAAAAAAGAGGAAGGAAAAACTATAAGAATGTAGCAATTAGCAAAGACTTCTTAGGCTCAAAAATTTTGAGAAAGCACTGAGTAGATGATGGCCAAAGCAAATCTGAGTTATCAGTTCCTTGTTCATTGGTTTTTAAGTCAGTTCACTCTAGAAAAACTCCATGGACTGCTTGTCCAGCCCAGAGCTAGTGGAGAGGAGACAGTAGAGAATCAGACAGGGGAAGGTTGAGGGTTAAGGAAACAGCACTCCCTGGAAAGTGTTGCCTCAGCTCGGCTCCCAAAACTAAATGAACTTGCTCCTTTGTTCTCCTTCCCATTTCTCCTCACCTTGGAGTGACCAAATTAGACATTACTTTTTAATACAAAAGACTCTTTATCAAGACACAGAAAGAGGAAGCAGGGATTACCAACTATGCCATTCTGTGGTAAAATGGAAAGACCTTGGATTTGGAATCAAAGAGGCCTGGGATCAAATCCTGCCTCTGCCACTGATGACCTGTGTCATCATGAGCAAGTCACTTAAAGCCTCTGAACTTCAGTTCCCAGATCAGTAAAATAAGAGGGTCTCATTACATTGCCTCTGAGATCCCTTTCAGCACCAGATTTATACTCCTGTGTGTGACTTTAAGTAAGTCATTTCTCTATGGGCCTCAGTTTATTAATCTATAATTGAGTAGGTTGGTGAGATAACATCTGTTATCTCTTGCAGTTTTGATCTACAATTTTGTGCTTCTTGACCTTGGGCAAATCACCTCTGTAAAATGAGGGGATCAGACTAGATGGTCACTGTGGTCCCTCCTATCTACAGATCTAGGGTATGATCCTGTGGACCACTGAGAGCCTTAAAGGAATCACTGGGTAAAGAGAGAACTAAGGCCACAGATATCCACCATATATTGGATAATGTTGGTAGTGCCTAAAAGGAGAAAAATGGCTTTCTTCAGAATGGAGTATAAGAGTTGGAGAGGGATGGAGAACATGGTTCAGGGTCAACAAAAAGAATGAAAAGCCTGACAGAGTTTCTGTGTAACAATTAATAATCAATTTATTGATTAGGCTAGCTGATAATCAATAAATTGACGGTCAGTGGTCTCTTTCCACAAACAAAGACAAAATGATGGAGATCACTGAATGCTTAAATACCTTTGGAAAAGGAGGTGCCCCTGACAGGTGAAAAACAACCCCGATTGGTGAGCAAATAATGAGGAGGTGGGCTCAAAGTCTTCAGCTCTTCTTGCTGAGAGCATGGCTTGATCATGAGACTCAGCCACCTTCAGCAAGCAGCACAGAGGAATCCATCCTGGGTGGTTTTCTCCTTCATGACCTGGGTTACCCTAAATCACAATGGAGGGCTGCAAGGGCGTACACTTAATGCTTTAGGGCTGGAATTCACCTAGATTACATTCTGTTTACACTCTAAGCAGAAGGAAAGTTGGTTGAGGTCCTGCCCTAGATCAAGTAACATGTTCCTTGAGGATTTGAAAATCTCATTTATCAGCGATGTTCTTCAGAGACTGACTGACTTACAGTGGCTGATCCCTGAATGAGGAAATAGAAAAAACCTTAATCTTAATTTAATAATTGGTTATTAATATAATGGGAAAAAATCAGTCCTCTCAACAAGAAGATGAGATTTGGAAGTAGAAAAGCCTGATTGGAATTCAAGCCCTATTACTGAGGCCAATGACTACAGCTGTAGCCTCACTCTCTGATTTAGTAAACTCCCAGGGTTATCGTTTTCTTTTTTTTTTTTTAACTGGGCCTAGACAGGACAGTTAGGTGGTGCAGTGGATAGAACACCAGGATTGCAGCCAGAAAGATCTGAGTTCAAGTCTAGCCTTAGAAATTTACTATGTGACCCTGGGCAAGTCACTTAACCCTTATTTGCCTCAGTTCCTCATGGGTAAAATGGGAACACTTTGGAGAAGGAAATAGCAAACCACTCCAGTATCTTTGCTAAGAAAACTCCACGGATAAAAGTCCATGGCGTCACATAAAATTGGACATCACTGAGGAACTGAACTGGGCAACTGGGCAAATGGGCAAATATTTACCTGAATGCCTGATTTCACACAAGCCTCAGTCAAACTTGATATTTCCTTCAAAACGAAGATCAGTTTTTTGGGGGTTTTTTGCATTTATGTCCTCAAAATTTTTGACTTATTTGGTTGGGCAAACATTAAGACTTTATCCACCTAACCACATTGGAGGGTAAAAATCAGCTCAATGCTGTCACTACTTCTATGAAGGCTTATCCTGTATCAGATGATTTTTGACTTGAAGGAGAATTTAATAGACACTTTTGATGCTGATGATTTAGTATGAATTCGTATTGATAATGAAGGAATTCAGTACTCTCTTCATTTCATAAATTGAGGATTTTATTTAATTCCATTCTACCTGCTTAACTAGAAAGGAGCTGTAAGATGGGCTTAAATTCAATAAACAATATGGATTAAAATGAATTGGAGGCCCGGACACGAGATGATAGACTAAAAGTGTAATATCTGAATTGACCACAGGACAGGGATCTCAACTGTATAATATATTCCTCCCTGGCAGAAAACTTCCATTGCGATGCAATATCCAGTTTGTCCACAAGAGGGAACCAAAACGTTTTTAAAGTCTGCAATGTCGATTTT
>NW_020943831.1:0-3762 GCF_900497805.2 Vombatus ursinus
TGTTCCTTTGGCTGGGGCTAGGCATCCTCCCAAGGCAAAAAACCCCACTGCTTCCTGATTCTTGTTTAAGCTGCTTGCCTTTTATTGTTCAAGTTACCCCTAGCCTGGAGGTGTTTACTCTTCATACCAAACCCTGTCCTGGGACTTTTCTGTTTATCTTCTGGAATTGTCCCAGAAAGACCCCTGTTGTGCCCCTATGAGTCTTTGTTTTTGCTCCTACTTTGTTGACCCTAAGGTGCTATTTTCTCAGGTCATGGCCAGCAGAGGTGACACTTGGCATCCTCTTCAGCAGGTGTCCAATTATAACTTTGTCAAATACTGGTGGAAGGGAAGAGGGCCTACCTGAGGAGCTAGGCCCAAGGCCCCTGCATGAGAGACCCCTCCTACTCATTTGGCATTATGATAGTGATAGGACTCTCTCTCACCAGAAAACATCCTGGTTATTGTTCAGAAAGCCAGCTTTGGGAGTTGTTTTGCTCCAGCTCCCTGACTCAGGGTATGATGGTTTCCAATTCATGCCAGAACCAAAAATAGTACTCTAAAATTCCTAGAGAAAGAACCAATAGATAGAAGTAGTTAGAGAGTAATTTTACACAAACACAAACACACACACACACACTCACATACACATAAATGTACAACTATTTTGTCTAATGGCAGCCATCTGTAGGGTGGGGGAAAGGGAAGAAAAAAAGGACAAACATTACAATATAACTTTATTATATATTTAAGTGGCATAGCAAGTTGTACATAATAGATTTGCAGTTTCATATACAATCATATTTTTTTAAATTTCAATTTGTTGGGAAAATTCTTTTTTTATTCCATAAATTAAAAATGAACTTTAACAAAAAATCTTCAAAGGAAGTAAGGATCTTCTCTGAATGCAGTGTGCTCAGCTGTTCCATAGCCCTACCCTCCTAGGAAAGGACCTGAATGGTCCCCTGAGTTCTGTTTCTTGGGCACAAAAGAGATTGGCTAATTTTACCCCATGCAGCAATTATACTCCATCTCTACATATCCCTGAGCCCCATAAAAATTCCAGCCATAGCCATTAGAGTCAGACATTCTTAAGAAGACCAGCTCAGCCAAAGAGTACATCCACATAAAGGTGCCCAGTGGATAGATCACTAGACCTGGAATCAGGAAGGTCTGAGCTCCAATCCGGCTTCAGACACTTCACTTCCTGTGTGACCTTGGGTAAGTCATTTAACTTCTTTCTGCCTCAGTTTCCTCATTTATAAAATGGGTATAGTGACGATCCAATGAAATCCTATTTGTAAAGTGCTTTGCAATCCTTAAAGTGCAATCAATATCAATGCTATTATTGTTATGTCAGATCACACAATCACTCACATTTTTGTGGCACTTTAACCAAGTTTCACCAAGTAATGTCTTCCTGAGAATATTTCATCTTTTGGTGGAAGTTTACATAATTCTTTGGACTGTACTGCCTTGTTTGCATGTTGCAATGGCAAGAGAAACAGCAGGAGGTCCTGTGAGAGTGCTGACTCTCTTACTAGCAGGTAGAAAATTATGAGGTTTTTTGTTTCTTTGGACATTAATTTCCTCATCTTTGAAACAAGGGGTTTGAAACAGATTTGTCCTAATATCCATTCTAGCTTTGGAACTTAGGAGTCTCTTTTTACATTCTGGTTCAGAATGAAGCTAAAGGAAGCTGAATGTCCCAAAGGATTGTGGGATAGAGAGAGACCTCATTCACCATGTGCTCTAGGTAGTTCCCAAAGTATAGAACTAAATGTTAACTGCAACCTGGGGACCAGAGAAGTCATGGGAAGGTGCTCTCTACCTGTATGGGCTAGTTGTGTCAGACATATTGAGAACATACAGATCCCTTCAGATGTGCTATGGTTCTGGGGTTATACCTTTTCATCTATTGGATCCAGTCAGTCAGCCAAGTGTCAATAAGCATTTATTAGGCATTTTGTGCTGGGCACTCTCTTAAGTGGTAAGGATGCACCGAAAGACACAAACTCAGACTTTACTCAGCCAGCTCACGTTCTACAGGTGGAACATGAAAATAACTCTGTAAGTGCAAGATATATCCAGTACAAATGGACAGTAATACCAGATGGAAAGCAGAGGGAGGGAGGAAGGGTGGGAAAGTTCTACAGAAGGTGGGGTTTGAACTGTTTTGAAAGAATTCAGAGAAATCAGGAGGCAGAGGTGAGGAGGGTTAGCATTTCAGGTAGAGGAGATGGCTACATCAATGATATGACCATTGCTGTGTGTAGCTGAGGTAGAGGAATATATCATGAGAATTCAGTAGACTGAGAAACTCTTAAGTTGGGGGACTTGAAGGAGTATCAATATGTATGTTGACGTCCCATAGTACATGGACAAGAATAGGGATAGAAAGACCATGAGCCATGTACTGGACTTATTGAAGCACCAAACAGAATGTCTTCAGGGTTGGTAATGAACAACTCACAGAACCTCAGTGCAGTGATAAATTTTTATTCAATGAACTCTAAGGAGAAGAGGTTATTGAGTGATGGTGGTAGAGAAAGAGTCTAGAAGTGGCAATGGGGAGCAAGGAGTATTACACCTACTCTACCATGACCTTTGAATCAGGGGCTGTGAATGAATGTGACAAGAAAGGGAGTCCAGTGATGCAGTATCCTTAAGAGAAAGCCAGGTTCAGTGAGGGCCAGAAGTTGGAGGGAATGAAAAAAGGAACACTTTTAAGATGAAAGCAAGTTTATTATCTATGGAACAAGCATTTCAGAGAGCACAGTGGAAGGGATGGGTATCTTTAAAAGAGTGGGAGATGGAGGAGTTTGCATCAAGGAATATTAGAATTAGGGAGTGGTCACTGGAGGATGCAGAAAGGGGTTTGAACAATGGCAACTAAGCTTCCCAAATCCCTGGAATGGGGAGATCCTGATGGGGTGGGAATATACTCACCATGGAGGAATGAATTCAGACAGAGTATCAGTGCTGGAAAGAGATATTTTGAGAGGAGCCTTTGCTTAGAATGTTCAGGGTGTTCTTCAAGATCTCACCTTGTGGCAGGTGGTGGATGATGCCTTTCCTGATGCTGAAAACTGTTAGTGTCATTCACCCTTACAGATAGCTACTTCGTATTTATTTACATTTATTGTCCTTATGCTTATTCTACAAATCAATAGATGTATATATACTTATTATAGCTCCCAGTGAATATGAGCTCTTTTGGAACAGGGAAGATTTCATTATAGTTGTATTTCCAGTGCCTAGCAAAGTGCCAAGCCTATAGCAAGCCTGGAGAAATATTATTGATTGATTGATTGATATGATGAAGTAGTCTCTGACTTTCTTTGAGAAGTCCCCAATGTCATCCTTATATATTACAAATTCTTCAGAATTCATATTTCTTTTTAACCCAGAAACCTCTCCTTCCCACTCTGCTCAACACCAGTTGGTCATTGGCCATTGGCCAACCCCAATCTTCACCTTACCAAGTCTCTTGTGAATCTCAGCAATGAGCCCACGGAACAGATATTGAAAGTAGAAGAAAGCAGAAGAGAAAAGGGAAATATGGTGGCACATGTCAGACTCCTTTGAATGTTTTCTGGGCAGGTGGTGGCTGAAATAGATTGGTTTTTAGACAAATAAATGAAAGTCTGGGTGCAGTGGTCAAAGGAGTTAATATCTAAAGTAGTGTTCTCAACCAGATAGGGCTGTTACTTACAAGGCCCTCTGGAATGTAGCCAAGAGAGGAGGTGCAAGTATTCAGATTCACTTCAAGTGGGTCACTTC
>NW_020943832.1:0-40550 GCF_900497805.2 Vombatus ursinus
TTTCTCTTTGGGAAACTTCTATGCCAGCTGGTATATCTCTTCTTCTACCTCCTATCAAAAGCCCTGACTTTCAGCCAATTGCATTCTACTGCTCACCAGGTATAGATCAGGTATTTAGAGAGGTCAGCAATGGAGGATGCCAGAAAAGATCTAATAGTATCCTTCCTCCTTGTACTCTTAGCAGCATCACATAGCATTCCAGCTGAGGAGGCCCTGGCTTTCATATTATTTCAGCACTTTTAATTTGTTTGAAAAACCTAGCAAACATCTACTGAACTTTTCAGTACCAGAGTTCATTGGCATTTAGTGCCTTCTGTCTACCTGTACCTCATCTAAAAAGTATGTTGCTTACTCATTCCTTTAAGTGCAATGGTGAATGGTTTGCCTTTCTATTAAATTCAATTATATAAAAAAAAACAGTGTTAAAAGCACCTACTATGTGCCAGACACTGTGTTAAGCACTGGGGAGACAAATAAGAAAATGAAAGACATTCCTTGCCCTTGAGGAGCTTATTATCTAATGGGAAGACAACACAGAAAAGGTAGCTAGAAAGGGGGAGAACAGGAATACAAGGGTGTACCTGGCACAGGGGCATCTTGTTGTATGCAGGTCAAACCAAGATGAATTGTAGATGAAAGTGAAGGGGAACCAGAAAGTCCATATGGTGCCTACTGTAATATAAAGAGAGGCTTAGGGAGAAGTTTAGTACTTCCTCCACTCTCCAGCCCTCCAATCAGAGGGGAGAGGAGGCTGAGGAAATTGGGAAGGTGTTGAGTATTAAAGCCTGAGTTGGTATGGTGGTATTTCAAATAATCAGCTTATCCTGGGCAGGGGGCTTCTTGGGAGTTCAAACAAGGCAGAGCTGAGCTACTTCGTTTCTCTAAACAGTAAACATTTATGTTGACTAACAGATTATCTTTTTGTAGGTTCACCTTGATCCCCACTGCCATAATCCTAGGTCTAGGAGCAGCCCCACTGTGGTCTGCAGAGTCTACTTACCTTACAATGAGTGGAAATATTCACGCAAAGAAGACAAGAAAACTTGGGAAAGATGTCATCAATCAGTATTTTGGAATCTTCTTTCTCATATTTCAGACCTCTGGTGTCTGGGGGAATTTGATTTCATCTCTGGTATTTCAGCAGAACCCTCCCAAAGGTAAATGGAGTTGACTGAAATACTGCTCCAAGAGTGGCTGCAACTTCTGTAGAGATGAACAAGAGAAACATTTTAATTCAGTCTTTAAAAAATAATTTTCTAATTTTAAATTAGCAAATGTCTATTTTTCTCTCTTTTCCATTCCACCATTCCAATTGAAAAATAACAACAAAAAGAAAACTAAAACCTTTGCAACAAATTTACATAGTTAAGCAAAGCATATTCCCTCACTGGCCATGTCCAAAAATGCATGGCTCAATCTCAATTTTGAATCCATCCCTTGTCTGTCAGGAGGTGTGTAACATGCTTCATCTTCAGTCTTTATGTAGGCCTAGTAGTGGCCTTGCTGGATCAAAGACTATACATGATTTATGGACTTTAGGGGCATGGTTCCAATGGCTTTTCAGAATGCCTGAACCAATTCAAAGCACCACCAACCATGCCTTGGTATGTCTGTTTTCCTTCAGTCTCTCCAAAATTTGTCATTTCTATAACTTTTGCCAATCTGGTGGTTGTAAGGTAGAACCTCAGAGGTTCTTTACTTCTCATTTTTTTGATTACTCATTTGTCTGGGAGTACTTTTTAATTATGGTTATTGATAGCTTGAATTTCTTCCTTTGAAAAGTACTTGCTCATAGCCTTTGACCATTTATCTATTACAGAATTGTTGATTCAGTCTGAGGATATTTCATTATTCCCTTTTCCATTTATGTTGAGGGAGCACAGCAAGACATAATGAACTTTAAAGGATTATTTAGTCACTCTTTGCCCTTTCAGACTTTCTACACAATACAAAATTAACTTGACTTTCTTTCCCCACCTCCATACATGAACAGAATCACCCTAGTTCTTTATTAGGTTTAAGGGACACACAGTCATTATCTTCAAGTCAACTGTATATTTTATTGGATGTACCAAGGACTGGGGACTGACAATTATTTTGAAGATTAGTACAGTTGAGTCATTCAGTATCAAAGTTTCTCCTTGTATTCATTCTATTATTAAACTCATCTGTAACTGCCTTTGGGCACACCTAGATATAAACTCATGTTGTGTTATGGTTTTTATACCCATTTATCTTTCATGGTTATGCTAAAAATTCAAAGATAAAAGGAAAGAAATTATTTTTTAGTAATAATACCTCACTTACATAATGACTTACCATTTAAAAACACTTTTCAAATAACAGCTCCTAAAAGAGAGACAGGAGGGCACCTTGGTCTGTTCCCCAACTCCATCACCACCCTGCCCTTACCAATGGAAAAAGTATCTAATGGAAATGTTTCCTCATAGTCTACCAGTAAATGCCTCACTATTTCATTCAACAACTCCAGTAGCTATTCCCTATGATTGTTAATAACACTATTACCTTCAACCAGGGTCATAACTTCAGTTTCATCCTTGATCCCTTACTCTCATTCATCCCGATATGAAAATCTTGTCAGTCAGTAAGTCAGTAAGTATGAAGAAGTGCTTACTATGTGTCAGACACTGTGCTAAGCACTGTGAATATCAAGAAGGGTAAAAACATGGTCCCTCTTTCAAGAAAGCTCATCTTCAAATGGAAGAAACAACATACGAATAACCATACATATAAAAGAGTATAAATGGAAGGGAGCCTCCGATGAGACAGCACTGGAGAGAAAGGGGGAATGGTAAAACCCTCCTGCAGAAGATGTGATTTAAGCTGAGTTTTGAAGGAAGCCAGGGAAATTAAAAGGAAGGTATGGAAGGGGAGTGTTCTGCGGTGGGATAGGGGAATTTTCACTGTGAATGTACAGTTGGGAGTTGGAGTGTCATACTTGAGGAACAGGTGGACCTGTGTAGCTGAATTGTAGAGTGCATGAAGAGGAGTAACATATAAGAAGAACTAGAAAGGTTAGCAATTATTACTTTTCCTACCTAATGAATAAGGAGACTGAGGCTCAGAGAGTTTAAGTGGCTTGCTGATAACTTCCCAACTAGCAAGTGACAGAGCTGACATGTGAATCTAAGCCTTCTGGCTCTGAGCCTGGGGCTCTTTTCCAGTGTACCAGAATGCCTGCTGTCAGAGGGGTCTGGAAGAATTTAAAAATGTCTGGGTTTTATGAAACAGTGACACATTTGTCACTTCACACAGCTATGACCATGTATAATGTTGCCAAGTTGGAACTGCTCTAAGATAATAACTCTCTTTTGCCTTTTGCCTTTCTACTTTAGTGAGGGTGCTTGGTCATCTGCCAAGCAGCATTGGAAAAGAGGAAGCATAAGTTTGTCTTAAACACTTGAAAATGTGATCAAAATATATTCCCTCACTACTGCCTTTCCTCCTCACATCACCTACACATTTCCATAAATGTGAAGTCAGCCTGAAGTTTTGAAGCATATCCCTTCATAATCCTAGACCATTGAAGATGGTGACACTTTGAGGTAATCATTAAAAGGGAGACTATCCGGAGACTATTTTCTTTTCTTTCTTAATTAATCAGACAGAAGGCTGCACATTATGGTGATACATGCCTTAGCACTTTTTATGTAGGTAATAAAAAAAATCTATATCATTTTGTCTGTAACTATTGCAACACCAAAAACCCAAATTAAGATTAAAGTTCATAGTCTTGACAACACCATTGTTGTATTTACACTTCTTAATAGTAGAAAGGAATTTTTATGTAGGTAATAAAAAAATCTATTTTTTAGAAAAAATCATTTTTTCTGTAACTATTGCAATACCAAAACCCAAATGACAACATCATTGTTGTATTTACACTTCTCAATAGTAGAAAGGAATTTTCATTTCTAATCAACATTCATCTTTCCACTGCACCTGGCTGTACTCATTCCTCAACACTCTTCAGGCTGGCTACTAGACCCTATGCTCTACTGAAACTCTCTCCAAACTTTCTAATGATCTCCAAGTTGCACAATCCAGTTGCTTCTTTTTTGATGGCCTCATCCTCATTGACCTTTTTCTATAGCATTTGGCACCACTCAATTCTCAATCCTATGACTTCTGCCATACCATACTCTCCTCATTATCTTCCAGATTCCTAATCGATCCTTCTTGGTTGGCTTTGTTGGGAAGGTGAGAATAAGAGAGTAAGTTTCCTTTGAGGAGTTCAAGTTACCAGGACCAGCTGAATTATATCCTAGGGTAATTAAAGGGCTGACAAAATTAATAGGAACTGACCCATTACTGTTATCTTTGAAACATCATGAAGAATGGAAGAGGTACCTTTGGAATTAGAAAAGGGCAGATTTGGCTCCGTTTTTACTAGAAGTAAGAGAATGTATGCTAATAGGCTAATGAACTTAATTTGATTCTTGGCAAAATTCTATAATGTATTATTAAAGGCATGATTAGTAAAAATGTAGAAAAGACATTAAAAATGATCCATAATAACTTCATCAAGGACATGGTTATGCCTCAATCTGCTTATTTTCTTTTCCTATGTGGTTACTAAACAGGATGATCAGGAAAATACCATAGACAATTAGTGTTAAACTCAAGTGAAGACAGGGCCACTAAACCATATAGAAGAATTTCTATAGGCTGTGTATTGACTTAGAAAACCACATACTAACATTATCTATGTTCTATTGTGAGGTAACTGGTAGCTCAGTGAATAGAATACTTGGCCTAGAGTTAGGAAGACCTAAGTTCAAATCCAGCCTCAGAAACTTCCTAGCTGGACAAGTCACTTAACCTGATTGCCTGACAAAATGAATCCACTAGAGAACAAAACGGCTAACCACTCCATTATCTTTGCCAAGAAAACCCAAAATGAGGTCACAAAGGGTCTGAAATGGTTGAGCAAATGTCCTATTTTATTTTTACTTATTTTGTTACATATTTCCCAATTACATTTTAATCTGATTTAGGTGCATTTGGGAGTGTGGCATTATGATCTATAGGCTATATGTTTGACACCTCTGCTGCAGATAAAGTTTGCTTAAATTTCAGCCAGAATTTGATAAGGTCTGTGGGAAAAGTAAATAGATATGAGATAGACGATAGTACAAATATATGGATATTTTAAATGGCTAAATGGCCAGAACCAGAGAATCATCATTGATGGGTTCATATTAATTGGAAAGGTCTCCAGGGCACTGCAAAGATCTGGACTTGGTATTGTGAAAGTTAACATTTTAATCCATGGTTTGGAAAAAGGGTTAAATAGTGTCATTACATTTGAGCAGATGACATAATTTGTGATGGATAACTAATTCACTGGATAGTCAGGATTTAGAAAAATTTGGACTGAAAGGAAATTGGGCAGAAAAAGGAATGAAATTTAATAGGGAATAGATGTGAAGCTTCACATTTAGGCCAAAAAAATCAACTTAACGAGTACAAGACAGGAAAGGCACGGCTAGGCAGCATTTTGTTAGCAAAAACAATGAATTTTAGTGAACTTCAAAGTTAATGAATCAGTGGTGTGGTCAAGAAAACTAACATGATCTTAGAGATGGATTTCAGTCCATCATCCACACTGTGGTCTAAGTTATTTTCCATAAGCTAGATATGGTGATATAATTCTCCTACTCAATAAATTCCAGTGGGTCCTTATTGCCTCAAGAACAAAATATAAACTACTTTGTTCAGCTTTTGAACAGTCATTTAAAGCTTGGCTCAAATCTTCCAATCTCATTGTCCCATTTTCTTTCCCTTTCTACATTTTGCATTCCAGCCTACCTGCCTTTCTCCCTTGTCTTCATACACAACCCTACAACTTCTGTCTCCATACCTTTGCAATGGGTGCACTCCTCTCTCCTTATCCCTGCTTCATAGGAGCATCTTCTTTCAAGCAACAAAGAACAACTTCCTTCATGAAATCTTTCCTATACTGCCCCAACTGGTAGGGCCCTCTTTCCCAAACTGCCATGTGTTATGTCAATTTGTTTTCATTTGTACTTTTTTGTATAAAATTATAGATATACTTTTCTCCCCTGCTAGGGTAAAAATTCTGAGTTTTGAGATCATTTCATTCTTTCCTTTTGTATCCCTAGGAGCAAGCACAATGACTGGTAAAGGCTTAATTGGTTGTTTGAGAAAAACATAGTATTCAATAATAATACTATGATAGACATTCTACTCTGATCAGACTATATCTGGACCACTGAGTTCAGTTTGGGGTGCCACATTTTAAGGAGGATGTTAATCATCTGGGGAATGTGTCCAGAAGGGAGCAAGGAGAATGGAGAATGGGAAGAGAAGCATTAACTGTCTTCAAGTTTTTGAGCAGTTGGCACATAAAAGAATTAGGTTCATTCTGATTAGAAACAGAGAACTGGGAGAAATGGATAGAAGCTGTCAAATGACAGACAGAGATATTCAGAAGGTTAATTGACTGCCTAGGAATTAGTGGATTGAGAAAAGGCCATTGGATTTATGAGTTAAAATGAATTAGAGGGAGTGACAGTTCACTACGGTAGATAGAAGGAAATCTGAGTAGGAAGAGAGAACCCACTTCCCTCAGTATCTCTGCTATACCATTTCCCCACCTAAATACACTCACATACACACACACACACACACAAACACACACAAGCATGCATAGTACTTTAAGGTTTGCAAAGTTCTTTTCAAATATCTCATTTTATTACCACAACTACCCTGGGTGATAGGTGCTATTTTTATCCCTATTTTTACAGATGAGGAAATTGAGGCAGACAGAGATTAAATGACCTGCCCAGGGTGATACAGTTAGTAAGCATCTGAGACTAAACTTGAACCCAAGTCTTTCTGACTCCAAATTCAACACTTTTTCTGCTGTGATACCTGACTATCCAGAAATAATTCCAAATTTTATTTCAAATTCTGGCTTTTAAAATCTTACAGAGAAAATTACAGTTTTGAATCACTTAGCAAAATACATTTCTGAACCTTTTGAAGGTGATCATAGATTTAGAACCAGAAGAAACCCTACAAGCTCCCTCTCCCCCTTAAAAAACAGATGAACCAACTGGGCCCTGGAGAGGTGAAATAAATTTCTTGAGGTTACACAGGTAGGAAATGCTACAACCAGGATTCAAACCCAGGTCCTCCAAACTCCAAATCCAGTGCTTTTTCACCATGTTCTATTTCCAGTGCTAGATTACCCAATAGACATGCTAGATATGTGCCTATAAACCTTTAAGTGAAACAGAAAGCAGAAATCATATTGGCCTTTACTCAGAGATAGCCTGCTACATGGTACCATTTTCAAAACATTTGTTTACATGATGGTCACGTTCTTATCTGTCTCTACAAACTATTCTTCAACTACAACCTTGGATCCTTCTAGGTCTTCAGACAGCAGAGAGGTTGTGCATGAAGGATAAACTCTAGAGAGTTGTATGGGGATAAAGCTCCCCAGACATAGCTAGGATGGTCCTCAGATAATAAACAGTCTATCAGTTGTCCCATATTTAGAGATGAACCACCTCAAATGATGAGGGAATTGCTGGTAAGAGTAGACCTCTGGGCAGTACTTGGGAGGAGGTGCCAGAGTTTCCAGTTGGTTGGCATAGCCTTTGAGGATCATCTGCAAACCATGATGAAGCATCATAGGAGAACTCCAGGGGCAACCTAGTGATTATTTTTAAGTACAAACTATGTGAGAAGATTGTGGAAATCTTGGTGTCAATGGCCACACAAGGTCATAATCTATCATTGCTGGATTCTAGAGATTTACTCCTCCATTTAATATTTGAAACCAGTAGGACAATACTGAGTACGCTAATGTGTTTATATTCTTGTTTTACAGAAGAAATCACAGAAGAGCAACTGCTTCTTTGTGGAGCAAATGATTGTTTTAGAGCCAGCACAGCTACAAACAGTACTAAGCACCCAGCAAATGAATTAGTCTACACCCTGCTGGGTATCTATACTGGTATGTGTCTAGAGTAAATACCATTTAGTAGTCAATAGTGAGGAAATGTGGGCAACTGAAATTCTCTTCCTCTTTCTTGTGTTCCTCTTTCCAATAAATTTTGGAATTATTTCTGGATAGTCACCCTTCCAACTTTATACAATTTCTCTCCTAGAAGAGATCTGATATGTTGTGAGGGGCTGGTTTGTGTTGGTAGGACTTTTTCAAGTGAAGTTAAGAGATACTGGAGTTACTCCTATCCCAGTGTATTGGCAAAGGAAAGCCAAGAAGATTTATAGGATAACAGGGGTGAGGGGTTCAGTGAACCAAAGCTGTCACAGTTGGTGGTGATCTTCCTGTAGCCCCAGAAGAAACTCATATGTAAAGTCAATCTTTCATGGAATTTCAGCCCTATAGCATATGGTGGTTGTGTCCATTCCCTACTGTGTTCTGAGGCAGTGTTCCTTCCTTCCAGCATCTTGGGCTCTTGTTCATGGAAGGCATTATACTTTTGTATTATAAAGAGGAGAGATCAATGAAATGAGAGTGAGCATAATCTCTTGAGACTTCCAAATAGTACTCAGTGAGAATCCATTCTAATTCATTAGCAACATCAAATTGACATGATTTGTGGAAGGACATGGAGTTAGGGTCAGGTGGTAAAGATATTTTTGCTCTTGGAAAAGTCACTGACTGACTCAGCCACAAGAAACAAAGAGTAGGAATGAATGAGAACTGCTTTAAATGAAGCAGTGCTTAAAAAGTGAGGATCCTCAGAGATTGTTGCTGAAACTGGTCATATTGAACTTTGTGAAAGTTCTCAAAGAGGCCATAATCAGTAAAATCTAGTTTTCAGTTAACTGAAAACTTTTATACCCTGGCTTTTCCAAAGAGTGAAATGTAAAACCTATTGGGACAAACTGGAAGAAAGATGTATATGTACATACGCACATATTATATATATATGTATGTTCATATGACATAATATACACATATATTGAATATGTGTATATGTATATGTCATATATACATATGAGTTCATGTATATGTCATATATACATGTATGAGTTTATGTATATATCCTCTCTGTGTGTATATATACACATATTATACAAATGCACACAGAGTTGGCTATTGGAGTCCAGAAAGAGTCCACTTGTTCCAAAATCATGGGTCCAATATTCTGTGACAGTCAAAATTTTAACAAAAAAGCCACATTTTGACCACACTTGTCACGTCAGGTTCCTTTTGTCTCCAAAGGAAGCAGTGTTTTGGCAGTATTATTGATAGCTGTATTTCTTGATCAACTTCCAAATGAGTCAGAAGAAAATGAAAAAGAAAAGAAAGTTCCTATTTGGACCCGTTTCCTGGCAACTTTTCAACATCTTAGAGATAAACGGCAATGTCTCCTCATTCCTCTGACAATGTATAGTGGATTTGAGCAAGCATTCATTTCTGGTGACTATACAAAGGTATGGGAGAAAATGAAATTCATGTATTAGTATATATAACTAATGATGTTCTGTGTGCTATTTCTACTAATGATGTGAGAGGATTCTACTGAGAGACAGGGCAGGCCAGGGCCTACTGTGAGTCCTCATTGTGTTTCCTTCTAATAATTAATATCAAGTGAGGGGCATGACAGTTTATCCAAGTATCTGAAGGCCAGTCTCCTGGAAGAAAGATTAGTTTTGTTCTGTTTGTCCTCAAAGGGCAAAACTAGAATCAATGAATTTGAGTTGCAAAGAGACAAATTTATGCTTCATGTGAGCATATGAGAGCTATCTCAAGGAGTCCCCTCCTTGAAGGTCGTGGATTATCTTTCAGACCAAGTTTGGACTTTCGACTTAAATTGTGTGATTGTGAGTCCATCTAATTCTCACAACACTTATGTGGTTTAAATACTACAGGTATTATTATCCCTGCCATCTTATTTTCAGGTATGACAGTTGGCTAAAAGACTGGCCCAGATAACGTGGATCTAAACCAGGGTGTTTCCTGACTCTAAATCCAAACTTCTTTTCACCAAGCCCAAGCATGCTGCTTTTCCTGTAATCAATGACAACCAACTTCTGTGTGTGTGTGTCAACCTCTGAGAAAGATCTTACAGTTGAGTCCTTACTCATGTTAAAATATATTCTTTCCCCAATATGGCTTCCTGTAAGACTTGGGAGTAATAGTCAGTAATAAAATGTTATTGCCCAGTTGCAAACACCACCAATAAAACCCATTTTGGAATTAAATTTTTAAAAGGAACTATTGAGGAAACTAGAAGGACCACCAGTCTCAGTTAATTTTATTGTTCATGGTCAGGACAATTGTAGTATATCAGGCTATGGTAGTGCAGACTATGCAAGGATGAACTTAGCCATGGACTAACAGACCATCACTGTTTCCCATTCCCTAAGATCTACTCTTCAGTGTCTTCCTTGACTTTATTTCCTTGGCTAAGATGTAGTTTGGAGACTGAGGATGAGACAAGTTGGAACACTTACCAAGGAGCTCAAGCAAAATCTTTTACATTTACTCAAATAAGAAACATTTTTCTGCCTCCCATTTGCTTTGAGACTTTTCTCATTTTTAATCACCTTCCTTCATCATCCCCATGGGAGGCAGCTAGGTGACACAGTAGAGTGCTAGGCCTGGAGACAGAAAAACCTGAGTACTAATCTAGCTTTGGATGCTTCCTAAGTCATTTAACCTCTTCCTGCCTCAGTTTCCTCAAATGAAAAATGGAGATAATTACAGCACTTTTGTAATAGGGTTGTTATGAGGATCAAATGAAGTAATATTTGTAAAGTGTTTATCACAGTGCCTGACACATAGTAGGCACTTAGCAAATGCTTATTGCCTTCTCTCCCTTCCTCAGTAATCAAGGCAGTAAGTAATGATCAGCTTCATCAATCATCTTTAGTAGCATAATTCCTGAAGAAAATGAAGTGGATTTATTCATAGAGGGATGATTGGGATGAATTTTGTCAATGAACTCTAAATTCAGTTCATTTCCTTTGGATCCAAAAAGATTTCACATGCGAAGATGAGCATTTTCCTTTAAGGACCTAAATGATGAAACAAAATTTCAGGCTAAATCAACATGCCATCCATCAAATAGCAGAATGAGTTAGAGCATGATTTAAATTCCTCTTGAAAAAGCTTAATTCTCAAACTGTGACAATTCAGAAGCAACAAAGTGGCTAAATCTGGTCTTGGAATCAGGGAGATCTGGATTCAAATCCCACTTCTGACACATCCTGGCTGTGTGACCCTGGGCAAAACATGAAACATCTCAGGGCTCTAGGTAACTCTCTACGACTGTCAGTTATGGAGAAAGAGCTAAGCTGCAATGGTCAAATTTCCATCTAGATCTTCTCTGTAGCCATAAAATGATAGGTTCAGTCCCTACCCATAAGGAAGAACAGTCATGAGTGCAAATATCATTTTAACATTTGCCTCTTTTCTCTTCAGTCATATGTCACCTGTGCCCTGGGGATACACAATGTTGGGTTCGTGATGATCTGCTTTTCGGGTGCCACTTCCCTTTGTTCTTTGATATTTGGAAAGCTCTCCCAGTACACTGGCAGAAAAGTTTTGTATGCAATAGGTTTGTATCTATCTATCTATCTATCTATCTATCTATCTATCTATCCACTTACTCATCTGTCTATCTCTCTGTTAATAGCAATAACTTGCTATCTTTTCTATCTGAAGATGATGTTTCTAATTCATTGGGCTGCATGGTAGGGAAAGAGCTTTGGTCCTAGAATTAGAAGGCCTGGATTTAGCTGCTTGTTGGGTCCTTTACTACTCATGTAACTAGGAAGAAGTTACTTTTATTCTCTTTCCTCTGGTCCTTGATTTTCTTAGCTATAAAATGAGGGCTTTAGGTAAGGTCAGTAGTGTCAAACTCAAATACAAATGGGGACCATTAAACTGTACATAAGGATTCCTGTAGTATCATATTGACTTAGAAAACCACATATTAACACCTTCTATGTTCTGTTGTAATTTTTTTTATTTTGATAAGTATTTCCCAATTACATTTTAATCTGATTCCCCAGCACTTGGGAGTACTGAGGGCTCATGGCCTACTGGCCCTGTGTTTGACACTTCTGGACTAAATCACAGCAAAGGTCCCATCCAACTCTAAATCTTAGTAGACTATCATTCAGGGATATTGTTTACTTTATCCACATATGCATACTCATATGCACACATATATACTTACGCATCTATAAATGTTACTTATTATATTATGATTATTCTATCAAGAGAACATGTACTTTGTTATTCTATATGAAATTATACTTTTCCCCAAAGCACTTTAAATATATCAACCAGCTCATTTGATCCTTACAGAAGCACTCAGAGGTATTCATATTCATTTTCACCCGATCCATTTCATGGTCAATAGCCAGATGGTGGACCAGGGCTAGGGAGATAGCCTATAAGCTAAGAAAAGAAAAAAACAAAATTAACCCAAATAACACTGAGAATATATGACTGTGGAATTATGCTACAGAATCCCAATAAAATTGAAGAGAAAATCTAGAGGTGAACTTGAGGGATGTCTAGCAGGGAAGAACCTTAAAGACTACCTACCTGAATCCTTTTATTTTGCAGATAAAGAAACTGAGGCCTAAGAGGTGAAGTAATTTACTTATCTAAAAGTCACAGAGATAGCAAGTAGAGTGAGGATTTCACCAAAAGCAGTCTTCTTGCTCTAAATCTAGGATCTTTTCCCATTTTCTTGTTTTTTTCATATCAGTATGGAAATTAGAAGACTGACATAGGAAAAGACTCGTTTATTAAGAGTATTACTAAGTCTATTTATGGCTGCTATCATGCCTACAATTGTTGGTAGGCTTCCTTCCCAGTATGCCATAGTGTGCTTCCTTTATTCATTATCTAAGGCTTCAAATTTGATAGGTTTTATTCTATCTATTATTTTCATAGTCTTTTTTCTTGAGCATCAAGAGGGAAGAGAACAGAGCTCAATATCAATGATAATAAATGAGGATTTTAAACTATGAAGCTGGAAACATATATCCAATTAAGACCTGAAAGAATTGGATGATGGAGAAATTCATCAGTAAGGCATGCAGACAGGTACTTTCCTGTTCCAAAGATATACTTATTGCGTTTTAAAGAGAGACAAAAAGTGTCTTATGAGTAGGAAGCCATGATGTTGACATTGTGTAGAAGTCACAATTGTCAGAAACATTGCGAGACAGAATGATGTAGGGGAAAGAACCTTCGATTTAGAAAGCTTTTCTGTGTCCCTAATAGTTAACTTACCTTTGTTTTTCTCCTTCACACTTCTAACACTGGCAACTGACCTAGGTCCTAAAATCACAGAATATACCGCTTCTGATGGATCTGTTCCTTAGTAACCCATTGGTTGTCTCAGGCCCAAGGTTCTCCTGTTTTGACATTTTCAGTTTAGCCTCCGGAGCCAGTATGTCTATCAATTAGCCAACCAATCTATAAGCCTTCCTTATGATTACGATGTGCCAGACTCCCTTCTAAGTGCTTGGAGTACAAAGAAAAGTAAAAAGAAAAGAAAAAAAAGTCCACGGATGCCTGAAGAAGACCTACAAACCTTAGGGTAGGTTTGTATTGAAAAGAAATTCTTCATCTCAGTAGCATCTGTGCTTTGTCTTAGTACAAAAAGGAGACTTATAAATGTCCAAGTTCCAGTTTAGACTCATTGAAGTGGGTGTTTTAAAGAAACAACATTCAAATCAAGGAAGCCAACAGATCAGTGAAAGAGTTCCTTCTGTGTATCTAAATTCCACCTCCCATTCTTTCATTCATTTGCAGCAATCATTTGTTTCCTTTTCCTTTTCTCTTCAAACTCATAGGTACAACGATACAAGGGTCCTGCATGATTTTTCTTTTGCTGTGGAAACCTCATCCCTCTCAGAGGATTATCTTCTTCCTCTTGGCTGCCTTCTGGGGCATGGGCGATGCTGTTTTTCAGACACAAAACAATGGTAAGTAGCATTCTTCAACTTTTGCACCTTCAGACCATAAAGGCTGTGGAGGCTTGTAGGAGGGAAAGCAAAGCTGAGAAAACAAACAACGGCTCCATCAGTGATCATTTATTTATTTTAATTAATTAATTAATTTTTAGTTTTCAACAATCACTTCCGTAAGTTTTTGAGTTTTAAAATTTTCTTCCTTTCCCTTCCCACCTCACTCCCCAAGATGGCATGCAATCTGATATAGGCTCTACATATACATTCCTATTAAACATATTTTCACATTAGTCATGTTGTAAAGAAGAATTAGAACCAATTGGAGGAACTGCAAGAAAGAAGAAACAAAACAAAACAGAAAAAAGAGCAAATAGTATGCTTCAATCTGCATTCAAACTCCATAGTTCCTTCTCTGGATGTGGATAGCATTTTTCTTTGTGAGACTTTTGGAGATGTCTTAGATCCTTGCATTGCTGAGAAGAGCTAAGTCTGTCAAAGTCAGTCATCGTACAACATGGCCATAATTGTGTACAATGTTCTCCTGGTTCTGCAAACTTCACTCAGCATCAGTCCATACAAGTCTTTCCAGGTTTTTCTAAAGTCTGCCTGCTCATTATTTCTTATAGGACAATAGTATTTCATTACATTCATATACCACAACTTGTTCAGCCATTCCCCAATTGATAGGCATCCCCTCAATTTCCAATTCTTTGCCACCACAAAAAGAGCTGCTATAAATATTTTTGTACATGTGGGTCCTTTTCCCATTTGTATGATCTCTTTGGGATACAGCCATAGAAAAGCTGGGTGAAAGGATATGCACATTTTTAGAGCCCTTTGGGCATAGTTCCAAATTGCTCTCTAAAATGGTTGGATCATTTCACAACTTCACCAACAATGCATTAATGTTCCAATTTTCCCACATCTTTTCCAACATTTATCATTTTCCTGTTTTGTCATGTTGGCCAATTTGATAGGTGTGATGTGGTACCTCATAGACAGCTTTAATTTTTTTATCTGAGAATTGCCTGTTCACATCCTTTGACCATTTATCAATTGGAGAATAACTTGTATTCTTACAAATTTGACTCAGTTCTCTCCATATTTTAGAAATGCAGTCCTTATCAGAGACACTGGTTATTATTTCCCAGTTTTCTACTTCCCTCCTAATCTTGGTTGTATTGGCTTTGTGCAAAAGCTTTTCAATTTAATGTGATCCAAATTACCCATTTCGCATTTTGTAATGTTCTCTATCTCCTGTTTGGTCATGAATTCTTCTGTTCTCCATAAATCTGACAGGTAAACTATTCCTTGCTCTCCTAGTTTGCTTATAGTATCAGCCTTTATATCTAAATCATGAACCCATTTGGATTTTTTTTGGTATACGGTGTGAGATTTTGGTTTACGCCTAGTTTCTGCCATACTCTTTTCCAGTTTTCCCAGCAATTTTTGTCAGATAGAGTTCTTATCCCAGAAGGTGGCATCCTTGGGTTTATCAAACAATAGATTACTATAGTCATTGACTACTGTGTCTTGCATACCTAACCTGTTCCACTGATTCACCACTCTATTTCTTACCCAGTACCAATTAGTTTTGATGATTGCTGCTTTACAATACAATTTAATATCTGGAACAAAAGAACATAGATGATGTTAATCTGTGGTTTTCTAAATCAATATGATACTACAGGAATCCTTATGTACAGTTTAATGGTCCCTATTTGTATTTGAGTTTGATACTACTGATATTTAATATCCAACATTAGTTCCTTTGATATTCTTGACCTTTTTTTCTTCCAAATAAATCTTATTATTTTTCTAGCTTTATAAAATAATTTTTGATAGTTTGGTATGGCACTGGATAAGTAAATTAATTTAGGTAGAGTTGTCATTTTTATTATATTAGCTCAGCCTACCCATGAAAAACTGATGTTTTTCCAATTATTTAGATCTGACTTTATTTGTGTGAAAAGTGTTTTGTAATTGTGTTCATATAGTTCCTGGGTTTGTTTTGGCAGGTAGACTCCTAAATATTTTATAATGTCTACACTAACTTTAAATGGAATTTCTCTTCCTATCTCTTGCTGTTGGGCTTTGTTGGTAATATATAGAAATACTGATGATTTATGTGAGTTTATTTTATAACCTGCAACTTTGTTAAAGTTGTTTATTATTTCAAGTAGTTTTTTACTTGATTCCCTAGGATTTTCTAAGGATATCATCATATCATCTGCAGAGTGATAGCTTTGTTTCGTCTTTGCCTATTCTAATACCTTCAATTCCTTTTTCTTCTCTTATTGCTAAAGCTAATGTTTCCATATTGAACAACAGTGGTGATAATGAACATCCTTGTTTCACTCCCAACCTTATTGGAAATGCTTCTAGCTTATCCCCATTACATATGATGCTTGCTGAAGATTTTAGGTAGATGCTACTTATCATTTTAAGGAAGACTCCATTTATTCCTATGCTCTCTAGTGTTTTTAATAGGAATGGGTGTTGTATTTTGTCAAAAGCTTTTTCTGCATCCATTGAGATGATCATGTGGTTTCTGTTAGTTTTGTTGTTAATTTGATCAATTATGCTGATAGTTTTCCTAATATTGAATCAGCCCTGCATTTCTGGTATAAATCCTACCTGGTCATAAGAAATTATTCTCATGATAAGTTTCTGTAATCTATTTGATAATACTTCATTTAATATTTTGACATCTGTAGTCATTAGAGAAATAGGTCTATAATTTTTTTTTCTCTGTTTTGACTCTTCTCAGTTTAGGTATCAGCACCATATTTATATCATAAAAAGAATTTAGTAAGACTCCTTCTTTGCCTGTTTTCCCAAATTGTCTATGTAGTATTGGAAGTAATTGTTCTTTATTTAAATGTTTGATAGAATTTGCCTGTAAATCCATCTGGCCCTGGAGATTTTTTCCTATGGAGTTCATCAATGGCTTTTTCAATTTCTTTTCCTGAGATGGAGTTATTTAAGTACTCTACTTCCTCTTCTGTTAATTTGGGCAATTTATATTTTTTAAATATTCATCCATTTCATTAAGGTTGTCAAATTTATTGGCATACAGTTGGGCAAAATAGTTTTTAATTATTGTTTTAATTTTTTCTTCATTGGTGGTAAATTCACCCTTTTCATTTTTGATACTGGTAATTTGGTTTTCTTTTGTCTTTCTTTTAACTAAATTAACAAAGGTTTATCTGTTTTATTGGCTTTTTCCATAAAACCAGCTCTTAATTTTAATTATTAGTTCAATAGTTTTCTTAATTTCAATTTTATTAATTTCTCCTTTCTTTTTCAGTATTTCTAATTTGGTATTTAATTGGAGATTTTTAATTTGTTCCTTTTCTAGTTTTTTTTTAGTTGCATGCACAATTCATTGATCTCCTCTTTCTCTATTTTATTCATGTAAGCTTTTAGAGATATAAAACTTCCCCTAAGAACTGCTTTCACTGAATCTTATAAGTTTTGATATGTTGTCTGATTATTGTCATTCTCTTGGATGAAATTATTGATTGTTTCTATGATTTATTGTTTGACCCATTCATTTTTTAGGATTAGATCATTTAGTTTCCAATTAATTTTTAGTCTATCTTTCCTTGGACCTTTATTACATATAGTTTTTATTGCATCATGATCTGAAAAGGATGCATTTAATGTTTCTACCTTTCTGCACTGGTTTATGAGGTTTGTAGTGCCCTAATGCATGGTCAATTTTTGTGTAAGTGCTATGTACCACTGAGAAAATAAAAGTGTGTTCCTTTCTATCCCCTTTCAATTTTCTCCAGAGGTCTACCATATCTAACTTTTTAAATATTCTATTCATCTCCTTAACTTCTTTCTTGTTTATTTTTGGTTAGATTTAACTAGTTAAGAGAGGAGGAGATTGAGGTCCCCCACTAGTATAGTTTTGCTGTCTGTTTCTTCCAGTAACTCCCTGAACTTCTCCTCTAAGAATTTAGATGTCATACCACTTTGTGCATATATGTTTAGTAATGATATTACTTCATTGTCTATGATGCCTTTTAGCAAGATGTAGTTTCCTTCCTTATCGCTTTTAATAAGATCTATTTTTTGCTTTTCCTTTGTCTGAGATCAGGATTGCTACCCCTGCTTTTTTTCTTTTTTTTTTTACTTCATCTGAAGCATAATATATTCTGCTCCAGCCTTTTACTTTTACCCTGTGTGCATCCCTCTGTTTCAAATGTGTTTCCTGTAAACAACATATTGTAAGTTTATGGTTTCTAATCCATTCTGCTATCCATATCTGTTTTACAGGAGAGTTCAATCCATTCACATTCACAGTTATGATGACTATCTGTATGTTTCTTTCCATCCTATTTCCCCACCCTCCCATTCATCCTTTTCTTTCTCCTTTTTTCACTTTCCCTGCCTCCCTTAGTACACCCTGCCTTCTATTAGCCCCCTCCCTTTTCTTCCCCTTTACCCTTACTACTTCCTTCCTCCCTTCTATTCACCCCTCCCTTTTCTTTTCCCTTTCTCCTCTTTCTTCCTATAGGGCAAGTTAGGTTTCTATACCTAACTGTTTGTATCATTTCATTTTTGAACCAAATCTGAGGAGAATAAGGTTCAAACAATGCTCATCTCCCTCCCTTCTTTTCCTCTACAGTATTAGGTTTTTGTGCCTTTTCATTCCTTTCCTTTTCTCCTAGTACAACCCCTTAATTAGATCCACTTAATCTACTTACTTAGCTCCATTTAACCGACTTAATTTAATTTTTTATGATTACATCAAAGTCAACTTATACCCACCCCCTCTGTCTATGTATATCCTTTTAAATGGTGTAATAACAATACAGGTCTCAAGAGTTACAAGTGTAATCTTCCCTTGTAGGGATATAAACAGTTTGCCCTAATAAATAACATGCTGTTGTTTTTTTCTGTCCCATTTACCTTTTTATGTCTCTCTTGAGTTTTGTATTTGAAGATCAAATTTTCTGTTGAGTTGTGAGGTCTTTTCATCAGGAAGGTTTGGAAGGCCTCTATTTCATTGAATGTCCATCTCCTCCCCTGAAAGATTATGCTCAATTTTGCTGAGTAGTTTGATCCTTGGTTGTAATCCAATCTTCTTTGCCTTACAGAATATTGTATTCTACTCCCTATGATTTTGTAATGTAGAAGCTGCAAGGTCCTGTGTATTCCTGACTGTGGTTCCATGTTACTTAAATTGTTTCTTTCTGACTGCTTGCAGTATTTTCTCTTTGACCTGGTAATTTTGTAATTTGGTTATTATATTCCTTGGTGTTTTCAATTTGGGATCTCTTTCAGGAGGTGATCAGTGGATTCTTTCAATGACTATTTTACCCTCTAGTTCTAGGACCTCAGGGCAGTTTTCCTTGATGATTTCCTGAAAGATATTGTCCAGGCTCTTTTTTTCATTATGGTTTTCAGGTAGACCAATGATTTTTAAATTGTCTCTTCTGGATCTATTTTCCAGGTCAGTTGTTTCACCAATGAAGTATTTTACGTTTTCATCTATTTTTTCATTTTTTTAAAATTTTGTTTGACTGATTCTTGATGTCTCAGTCATTAGCTTCCACTTGCCCAATTCTAATTTTTAATGAATTGTTTTCTTCTATTAGATTTTGTACCTCCTTTTCAATTTGGCCTATTTTACTTTTTAAGGAGTTCTCAGTGAGTTTTTGTGCCTCCTTTTCCATTTGGACAATTCTGTTTTTTAAGGAGTTGTTTTCTTCAATGTCCTTTTTTTCAAGTTGGCCAATTGTATTTTTTAAGGACTTGTTTTCTGTAGTTAATCTTTGTCCTTCCTTTTCCAAGCTATTGACTCTCTCTTGCATACCTTTCATTTCTTTTCCCAATTTTTCTTCCAACTCTCTTATTTGACTTTTAAAATCCTTCTTGAGCTCTCCCAAGATGGCTTTTTGGGTTTGAGACCAGTTCATATTCCCTTTTGAGGTTCCAGATGTGGGTATATTGACAATGTTGTCCTCTTCTGCATTTCTGCCTTGATTTTCCCTGTCCCCACAATAAGAATCAATGTTCAGTGTCTTTGTGCTTTTTGCTCACTGTTTGCTTATTTTCTGACTGTTTAAAAAAAAATTGAGTTCTCCTGCTGGAGAGCATGGGGCACTGACCCAAGCTTCTTGTGCTGGGAGCCTGGGGCCTGGTCACTGACTTTATGTGCTAGGGCCTCAGGTACTGGCAGTTGGAGGCTGTAGAGTTCTGGCAGCTTATCTGTTGTTGGGTTAGAATCAGCAACACTGGAACTCTAGGGGTAGGAGTGGGGAGTCTGGTCCTGTAGGTTGTTTGCTCATCCAGGCCTTTCTTTGGCTCCTGCTCACTGAGGCCTTGCACTTCTTTATTTGGCTCCTGTTCAACCGAGCCTTATGCAGGGATGTTTTGCTGCTGGAGGATGTCTCTCAGTGTGGAGCTTTACCTCTTGGAGTTGTGCTTCCAAGAGTTTTGCTGAGGCACTGGAGACTTTGCTGCTATGAACACCATGACACATGATGGTTTTCCCTAGCCAGTGTCCACTAGTTCTCCTCCCCAAGTACTGAGGCACTTGGGGGTCCTGGTGTTGGTGCTTGCCTGCTCTAGCACCCTGAGGTTCTGGATTTTCCCCTGGTACGCTTAGGTGGGGCTTTCTGCTAGCTTGCTGGGACACTTCCTATTCTGTACTGTTCCCTCTCCCCCAGAGTGAGAGGGACCTTTCCCATTAATCCCCCAAGCTTCGGCTGGGCTATAAGATTCTGTACCCCATGTTTCTGCTGGTTCAGCCATTCTAGGGTTTTTCCGGGAGTGATATTTTCTGGGCCTTCAGAGGTCAATAAGGGAGGGTGAGAGTGACTTACTTTTTACTCCACCATCTTGGCTCCAAGAGGCAGAACTCTCAGTGATCATTTATTAAGTGTCTACTGTGTGCCAGGCATTCTGCTAGGCTTTCAAGATACAAATACAAAGAATGAAATAATCCCTATTCTAGTTTAGGTTCAAAGTGGGAAACAAGAAGTACATGCCTAAATATATACAGAATAAACATTTATAGAATAAATACTGATAAATACAAGGTGGTTAAAAACCAAAATATTTAGAAAGAGAGGGTACTAACAATTGGGATTATCAAGAAAGACTTTATGTGGAAAGTGGCAGTTGAGTAGTGGTTGACTAGAAGTAAAAGTGTGATTCTAGAAGGAGAATGGAGCTGGAATGCTATGCGTGAGGAACAGAGAGAAAGTCAGTTTGTTTGGATCACAGAATGTAGGAGGGAGAGTGATATCCAATGAAGCCAGAAAGATCTTTTTTTTTTTTAGAAAGACTTTCAAAGCCAAGCAGAGTTTATACAATAACTTAGAGGAACCGCTGAGGTTTATTAAGGAGAAGAATGATATGGTCATATCTGAAAGATTTAGTAACTGATTGGATATATAGTGTAAGAAAAGGCAAAAATTCAAGCATAATGTCAAATATATGAACTTGAGAGATGAGAAGAATGGTGGTCTTTCTATAGAAATGAGGACATTTGAAATAGAAGTGATTTGGGGGAGGAAAAGGTAAGTTCTCTTTTGAACATGTTGGATTTGAGGTATCTCTGGGGCATCTAGTTTGAAATATTCAATAGGCAGTTGGTGATTATCTCTCAGGGGAGAGATAAGACTGGATAAATTGATCAGGGAGTTATTTTCATGGAAATTATAATTAAATCCATGAAAACTGATGAGGCCACTAAGAGAATATGCATAGAAAAAGATAATAAGACCAAGGATAGAGTCTGAAGAATATCCACTATTAAAGGGCATAGAGGTTATGGTGAGCCAGCAAAGGAGACTGAGAAGGAACAAAGAGATTGGTGCAGATCCTAGAGAGATTAGAGTCATGCAGTCCCAGAGAGGAGACAGTATCCAGGAGGAGAGGGTGACAAACAAGGTCAAATGCAGTAGGGAAGTCAAGAAGCATGAGAATCAAGAAAAGACTTTCTGATCTTGCAGTTATGAAATCAATGGCAACTTTGAAGAGAGAAGCTTCAGGTGAGTAACACAACCAGAAGCCACATTGCAAAGGATTTAATAGTGAATGAGAGGAGAGAAAGTAGAGGCTATGAGTGTAGACAGCTTTTGCTCAGTTTGACTGAAAAAAAAAAGATATATAGCAAACTAGCTTAAAGTTATTAGGGTCCGTTGCAGTTGTTGTTCAGTCGTTCAGTCATGTCCAACTCTTTATGACCCCATGCCAGGTACTTCTATCCTTCAGTATCTCCCAAAGTCTGTCTATCTATTTGTCTCATCCTCTGCCGACACCTTTTCATTTTACCTTCAATCTTTGCCAACATTAAGGTCTTTTCCAATGAGTCTTGTCTTCTCATATGTATTTTAAGCTTCAGCTTCAGTATTTGACCTTCCATTGAAAAAAGAGTGTTTGCTGTGACCAACTAGTTATCTTGACAAAACTCTATTAATCTCCATCCTCTTGCCTGTTATTCCAATTTTCTTTTGATTTCCTACTTTAACACTACAATCCTCTATGATTAATGTGACATCTTTTTTGTTGTTATTTCTAGAACATGTAGATCTTCATAGAACTGATCAACTTTGGCCTCTAAGGATAGTGAAACAGTGAATCAATTAGACAGATAGATGGAATGATAGATAGAGCACTTGTTAAGTGTTTACTATATGCAGGCATTATGCCAAGCATGGGAGATGCGAAAACTAGGAAACAAGACAGTCCCTACTCATGAGGAACTTATATTCAAATAAGGGACGACAAACCACAAGGCAAATGATATAAAGCAGATCAGAGAGCAAGCAGGAAGTGAACTTAACATGATTGAAGCTCCTCACCAACCATTGAGGACCTCTTAAGGTGGAGGAAACTATAACAGTAGATGTTAGATATGGGACATATTCACATACAGTACTACTATTAAATAAAATTTGGAAATTAAGATTGTCATGAGAGATATTGGTTGTGTTTACAACAGCAGGAGAAGTGTTTCCATGAAACAAGAGATTTTTCAAACTGTCACAGCCTTTGCTACCCCTCCAAATAACATGATTGTTTCCTTGACCATATTGAGGCTCCAAAAGGATTTTTTTCTTATTTGAACCCATTTAGGAACATGAAATAAATTCCCATGAAACTAGGCCACTAAGCATTGTCCTTAGAGGTGGTAAGCTACTACTTTTTTTTTTTCAGCCAAAGACAAGGTTTATTAGAACATCCTCCATATTGGCCAGATTCTTAAGGAATCTGAATATTAGTGAAGTATTTGCTAGATTATAAGAATCTGAACAGTGGCTAGATTTTAAGAATCTGAGCACCCTAATGGAGAAAAGATGGACCTTATAAACAGAAAGACTCTGGGAGAGATCTAAGAGCGGACAAGTAGTCTGTGGGGACTCTGAGGTAATGGGAGAATGGAGCCTAGCTAGGATTAAGGGTGGGGTGGCCGGGGTGGGGGTGGGGGGGTTAGGGAGGTAAGACAATGAAGGGCTAGGCTAGGTTAAGGGTAACAGAATTGGGAGATTGGGTGTAGGCTAGTTGATGGGATTATAGCCTCAGGCGAATGCCAGGGATTTGGCCATGTGGAAAAGTACAGGGTTTTTCCTTTCTGGAGTCCAGATCCTAACCCTATCATTCCCCCCTCAAACAAATGGGACCCAAATTCTTTTGGAGTAAGGGGCAAAGGTCTTGCTTCTGAAACTACTTCCTGCTGGCAAGGGGTGTAGAGCCGTTCCTGCCTTGAGAGGGTCCCAAAGAGGAGGTTGACTGAAACTGAACCCAGGCCGCATCCAGGGAATGATGGGGGGATATTGGCTGATACCTACTGTTTGCTACCAACTGTAGGTGAATGGCCTATAGTCTGGAAGGCACAAATCTGACAGAAAAGACTGCAGGGCCTAGATATGACAGGATAAAACATCTTTAGCTCTGTTTGGATTCAGATAATTCAGTTTTCCAACCATGCAGTATCAAATCCACCTCATAGCCAGACTCAGAAATAGCCAGCTGGGTAACATTCCTTTTCAAAGGAACATAATGGGGAAACTGAGCCAGGAGGATCCCATGTGAGGCTGAGGCTAAAATTGTCCTCTCAGCTTTTCCCGATGCTGACTTCCCACTAGTATTACATTCTCTCTGAGTAACTTGTGACATTTCTTTCAGATGGTGGATTATTGATTATTGATGGATTATTATGATCCATGAGACAACTCAAAATAAAATCCAATGAGCTTTTACACAGCAAGTTTCACTAATCACAGCTTAGGAAAAAACTTTTCCAGGATTTACATCTCAAATTTAAATTTGTCCTGGTGTAAAAAGCCAATCGTTAGAGATTATTTCTACATGCTTGAAAATTCTCAGCAAAACAAAACCCGAACAAGCTTTTTGGCAAGTTTGCACTTTAAAACAACAACCAGTAATAGCCAAGTTATTTTACTGGTAACCAAATTATGAAAAGTTGTTTGAGATAACTGATACAAAAAGTTCACCAGTTTAAACTTGAAACAAACTCATTACCAATCAGGTGACTTCAGTTTTGTTAAATGCATTTCCAAATTACTTTACACAGAGAATCAACATCTCATTGTTAACAGTTAAAACAACTTTAACAGAGCATGCTTACCCAAGTTCAGAGGCTTGCTTCTTTACTGCAAGATGTGCTAAAACTGGGTGATGCTATCAGACAAAGGTTGCCCTAGGGCCCAAGGCCATTGCCAGTGGGGCCCATGCTGTAGCTGCTGCCCCTACCCCCTCCTTCCTTTCCTTAGGTGGGGGAGGGCAAAATCAAAGGTGAGGGGGAAAGGGTGAAACTCTCTTCTCCTATGAGAGGAGTTAACAGATACCCTCTTGGCTCAAGGGAAGGGAGTGAACAGGTTGCACAGAGGTGTTTCAAAACACCTTAATGATCGATCACAAAACCTCCAGAATCTGCTAAGACGTTTTTAGCTGTTCTAACTTTTCCCTATAACCTCCATGAAGAAGGATTCAGGGGTTTAGAGGGAAGGGGGAAGGTAAGCCTCAGGAAACCAAAAAGCACCTGCAGTTTTCCCAATTCTCTAGCACTGAGAGAATTGACAAAATTGGGCATAGGCCTCCAGATAGGGCATTCATCCTTGTCCTCTATGCTGCGGAAGGTGTACCCAAGTCCACAGCTTTGAACTGAACCAGTGGACCAAGAGCCTGAGAGCATCAGGCCGAGTGCAACACAGCCTTGTAACTCTCTGCCCAAAAAGCACCTCCAAGCCTTCCTAGGTGCTTGGAGAGTGACCTCAACTGTAGGGCAAGAAAGAAGCGGGGAGAGGCTTACATACCTTCCAGTCTTGGCTGGAGAAGAACTTGGTGTTAGGTAGTTTTCCCCGTACGGGTTACCAAAATGTTGAGGTTTAGGGGTTTACGGGTGCTGGCACCCCAAAATCAGCACATGTGGATCTTGCCCGAAAGAATTTGACCCAAGCCCTTTTTCAGCCAAAGACAAGGTTCATTAGAACGTCCTCCATGTTGGCCAGACTCTTAAGGAATCTGAACATTGGTGAGCTATTGGCTAGATTATAAGAATCTGAGCGGTGGCTAGATTTCAAGAATCTGAGCCAAGCTACTACTTTTCTTACCTCCACCTGAAAGGGTGCAAAACTGAAATGTATTCCATAGAAAGAAAGAAGCCTAAGTACTGGCTTCTGACTTCAGAATACTCACTACCTGTGTGACTCTGGGTGCTTAATCTTTATGGACTTCAATTTCCCCAGTCCAATAGAGAGGAGATTTAGACTAAATGATAGATTAAATCATTATTTTGATCCCTTCTGACTCAAAAGATCCATGAATTATCTATTGCTCTCTAGCTTATCCCTTTTCTCAAGAATTAAACATGCTGCCTTCAATGTTCTTAAACTAGTGACAAATTGATAACAAGCACCTTTGACTTCTAGAGTAGTGTCTACTAGTGTCTACTAGAGCAGATACAATCGATTCCAATCAATTTATTACATACCCTTAGATATCAATATTTTGGTTTAGTCTTAAATCTGGACTGAACTTTTAAATGAAGTTTCTTATACAGAACAGTAGGTCAAATATATATATGACTAGATGTCATAATGTGGCTCAAGAGTGAAACTTCTTGCAAGTGTTTTCACAATACTGGAAAACTAAGTATTGCTTTAGGCAAGAAGAAAAAGTATGTGAAAATGCTATCTATTCATGGCATCTCAGAATTAATTATATGGTAGGAGAATGTTATGTGTTGTAATCCTAGATACAAGTTCAAAAAGGCTCTTCGGCTGACCCTTTCCCTTTCACTAACTAGCTGTATGACCCAGGGCGAGACATTTGACCACTGCATAACTCACTTGTTCTGCGACATGAGGGATTTGGGCTGGATGATCTCTGATTTCAGCTCTTTCATTCTTGCCACCATTTGTACTCCACTCTTTCTAAAGTGGCCTGTTAACTTCCTGGAGTAGCCTTAACTTCTATTGAATACTCACAAGGTACATAGGTCTACATTAGATTCTGTGTGTGTGTGTGTGTGTGTGTGTGTGTGTGTGTGTGTATGTGTGCGTGCATACATGCATATATGTGAGTGTTGTATGTATGGTGGAGAAAGATAGATATGGCTTCAGTCTTCACCGACTCATTTCAATTTACTTTCATTATGCAAAGACTAGAGGGGCAAGGTGGTTTAGTGAATGCAGTGCTGGTCTAGGAGCCAGGAAGGTCTTGATTAAAGGTCCTTTTCAGACACATACTCGTGATCTTGGACAAGTCACCTAATCCTTTAGGGCAATTCTCTCAGTTTTAGTTTCAGAGAATGTGCTGACTTGCATTGATGAGTAGAGTTTCTTCATCTATGGCTACACTATATCCATGAAATCAAGTCTCTTTTCTTTTTCAGGAACAATAAAAGTGAAAGTAAATGCACATTTGGTTTAGACCAAAAAAATTCACTCACATACACATTAGTGTATGAGACCAGAGTATGTTGACTTTCTTTTCCTTGAATCAATTATCTGGGTTACAGGATTAATTTCACCATTAGACTTGCAAAAACAAAGGGATCAAGGGTCAAAGCTTGGTTATAAAGAGAAGCTTGGTTATAATGAGAAGAATCATTTTGACTTGACATAGGATAATCACTGTGTCCCAACCTAGTAGTCATCTCTGATCCCTTACTGTCTCTCACCCCACCTACAGAAATAGTTAACTTATAAATAATAAATTATATAATGAAATGTATAATTAATTATATGTAATACATATTAATATATAATAATAATATAATTATAAATAATTAATAACATGATAATAACCTATAAATAGTTAATAGTTAAATCTTATTGAGTCTAGCTCCATAATATCTCTTGGTATTTGTCACATTCTTTCACATAGTTATTGATCTTGTTGAGGCCCTCTTCACCTTTCTCCTGGATGGTTGCAGTAGCATCCAAATCAGTCTACTTGACTTAGGTCTCCAATGCATAGACTGCCACTACCACTTTCCCCTGCCCAGAATGATAGTGATAATAAGAATAAGAATAGCTACCATTAATATTGTACCTATTATGTGCTGGGCACTGTGCCAAACTCTTTACAAATATTATCTCATTTGATCTTCACAACAACTCTAAGAGGCAGGTGCTATTATCATCATCATCATCCCCATTTTGCAATTGAGGAAACTGAGGTAAACAGAGATTAAGTGACTTTTCCAAGGACACACAGTGAGGCTGGATTTGAACTTCAGTCTTCTTTTTTTTTTTAACTTTGGTCTTCTTGACTCCAGGCCCAGCATTCTGTTTCACTGTGCCACCCTTCACCTCTACCTCTTAGAATATGGCTTCCTTCAAAATTCAACTCAAACATGACTTCCTGATTCTCCTAACCCCCTCCACAATAACTGGTATTAATTGTGTATGTATTTTGTATATATTTATGCAAGAATTTAGTCTCTTTCAACACAACATAAGCTTCTTGAGGGCAAGAACTGCTTCACATTTGTCTTTTTTTTCCTAAGGCTTGGCACAATGCTTGGAATGTGGCAGGTACTTGATAAACACTTATTGACCAATTGAGCATTAATTGAGGGCTTCTAATTGGTATAAATTTAACTGGTGTTAATTTGAATAGAAGAGACCTCTGGTTTTGGAAGACAGAAATATCATGCTTAAAAAGAATCATTATCAATAACATTCTAGCTATAATATTAGTTCAGCTTGCATTTTGTCTTAGCTCTAAATAGTATCTTGATATCTCAATTGAACTTTGTTCACTTTATTCTTTCCAATGTACCATGTTATATTTGTAAGTTTGTGTCCATTAAAAAGAAATGAGTAGTGTCAATATGGCATCAGAAATTGCCATAACTTTTGTCACCATTGCATAATTTTAGTCTTTGGGTCAGATTTGCAATCCTTTTCTTCATCTCCATGATTTTTTAAAGAAACTAAATATATTATGTATAATTGAATATACCAGATTCAGACTTATGTGAGATTTGTCTTTTCAATATCACCTCTCAATTATGAACTGAAAAATTAATCTCTGGCAAGAAGTAAAATGAATAAAAATTGGGAAAGGTGATTCCCCTTATAGCATAATTGTGGAATCACTCACTTAATATTCCTCACAGGGCTCTGGGAATTCCTTCAGCCTTGGAGCAGTAGAGGTGTGATGTGGCAACTTCTATCTCTTTATTCACTCTGATAGCTAATAAAAGATGGGTAACGTTGCCATGGAAACACTCATAAATTGATGTGTTACCTTTAAGATACAAAAATGCCTTCTAAAAGTGTCTCTTTGCCCAATAAGCTGCTAAAGGGAATTAGGACTGATGGGCTCCAAAAATCTGACTTCTCTGTCTACTATATTAAACCTGTGTTTTTCAGGACACATTCACATAAATGAGATCACAAATCCACTTGAATATCTGAGTTCCCAGGACAAGTGTCCAAAGTTTCTCTTATGATGAAATTTTCTGCGTCCCCATTATTTAGGGCAGGATTTGATGTATTTCACATTTCAATTCTTTGCCCATCCAGGAAAATGAGAGAGACAAATAGACTGGAGAGTTATGCTATTTTAAGTCTCCTTTTCTTCTCCTATTTGTCTGTCTCTTTTGACACCATAACATAACCCAGTGGAATTTCCTTTCCACAGCAACTTGACACAATAGGTTTTTTTCTTTCTGGGTATTTATTAAACCAAGACTGGTCTGCTTATGCATCTGAGGACATTCTATTTATTTATTCTACAAACCTAATTGAGTGCCTACTATATGTAAGATATTTCTACTGGAGAGTATTGATTATTTCACTTGTTATCAGCCCCACAAATCTCTTATACATCAGCTACTTTCCTAGCTATACTTTCCTAGCAGTGGGTAAATATAATTCTTCATAGCTTTCCTCTTCCACATTCTCTTACAAACCCAGTGGCAATTTCCTGCCTCAGATGGAAGAGGATAAAGGGTTCTTTCCTTTGTCTTATCAGAAGATTCTCTCTGGCCAAAACCATAGCCAAACAGATTTGCCTTTCCAGTTTGTGGGAGTGAGGAGAAGGGTCTTCTTCCTCTTTTTTTTTTTTTTTTGCCATTTTGTAACCAGCTACACCAATCAATTCTATTTCATCAACTCTATATCCCATTCTCTTAACTGACTGGCATTTAAGGGATATACTATCTCCAAGTCATGGAGCAGAGTGCCCTTTTCTTACTATTACTTTCCAATTTTTTCCTCTTTCAGAAATATTTGTCTGGATTTGAATTCAGATATCCCACAGTAATTGACACTTCCCCTTCCTGAGGTCCTTTTTTATAGAATACTAATTTCTGGAATCAAAGAATCACAGCATTTTAGGTATATAAGGAACCTGAGAAATCAAGTCTAACAGCCATCTTACACATAAGGAAATTGAATTTTCACAGAGATTAAATATGTTGCACTTAGTGTAAGGCCTGGCATATATAGTAAGAGCTTATTGCTACGTATTATTGACTGACTGATATGGCTGATTTCAGTAGCTGCGCATGGCAAAGCCTAGACTACCTTTCAGGTCTCTATACCCATAACCCCATCTCTTCACATTATAGAATCTGTGCTTTGGTGCCCAGCACAAGAAAGTCAAGGAAGTGCCTTGTCTTAATTGCATGACTTGTTCACATAATTTAAATTTTGGTTTAATTGAAATCACTGAAGGAGACCAATCATTGGACTTAAAAATAGTAACATCTTAAATTAAAAATCAAGTTTTCCACATCATTAGGTTGGGTAGCAAATCAAATAATTATTGTATTTGGTTTGAACTTCTATAAACTATGAAGAGGGAAGTGGCATTAAAAAATATAACCAATGCAATATTTTTAAAAAATAGCCTCTCAATTCAATTAAAATTTCCCTCTCTTTGCTTGTTTTTGGACTGAATTTTAAAGACTTCTGTAAAAAAAAAAAGAAATGAGAGGGTTTTAAAATATTCCCAGGAATATACTAATCCATGTACTTTGCACTATTTGATTATTTTTTAGATAATTCTCAAAAGATTTTGGCATTTAAGACATGAGATTGCACAGCTGCCAAATTCACAGCCGCTAAGTAGTCTGTTGGAAGGTGCCCTAAGTCAAGGAGAGGAAAAACAACCTTCTGTTCAGGAAGGTGTGTCTGAGAGTTGTGGAAGAGAGGGCTCATTTCCACTATTTCAGAAATATTGATGAAAGCAAAAGGATAAAAGTTCATTTACTGTATGTCAGTGTTTAGATGCCATATATTCATTCAAACAGAAGCCAATCGATATTTGATAAGATAAGGACTTCCTCTTCATCCCCTTCAAGTCCAGAATAAAGATAGCTATGTGATACAGTGAATAGAGTGTTGCTTTGAATCAGGGAGACCTGAGTTCAAATCCTCCCTCAGATACTTACAAGCTATGTGACCCTGGACAAGTCACTTAAACTTTCTCAATTTTCGTTTCCTCCTCTCTAAAATGGCGATAATAGCACCTCCTTTACAGGATTGGTGTGAAAATCAAATGAAATCACATATAAGATAAGCACTTTGCAAACCTTAAAGGCATATAAGTGACTCTATGAGGAGTATGGGAGGTGGGATGGCATTCCAGGCATGGGGGATGGCCAGAATAGCAGCACAGAGATGGAATATGATTTCCTTCTATCCTGTAGTGTGGTAGAAGGAGTAATACCTCATGAGGCAAGGAAGATGTTTTGGGGCTGGGATAGTGGGGATAATAATAGCACCTACTTTACAGGGTTGTTGTGAGGATGGAAAGGAATCCAATAAGATAAGCACTTTATAAATGTTACCTACCTCTTGGTCATTTTCATCAGAGTTGAAACTTAAAATGAGTTTCACAAGAGAACCTGGTGCTTCTTTGTGGCTTCTAACTGTCAGTCTCTTCTTTTCTATACCTGTTTCCCCTCAAATCACTGTAACCTTGCGGAGGGAACACAGATTGTTTTTCCTCTTATCCCTTGTCCTACCCCTTAAAAATAATATAGGAACTTTTTGGTGTTTTTTAAAAAGTTTTCCTAGAGTAAGTCATGGTATAAGGATGGAGCAGCAATCACAATAACAAAGAGGAGAGCTTAAGAGAGTTATAGAGGTCTCATCAGTCTAATTTGGTGGTCTCAGGCCACATAGAAAAAATAAGTCATATTCTTAGTGCTTCCTTTTTCATGGAACTGGTTTCCCAGTTCTACTTGTTCTTGTCTATAGTGGCAACCACCTGTTTCTGTCTGGGTTAAATGGTAGATTACTTTTTGCTTTCAAAATAAAGACTCTTTTTGGCAAAGTAATGGGACTCCCAAGCTTTAATAAGTACCCCTTACTCTCCCATAGAAGACTTTCATGGTTTCCCACAAGTAAGGAAAATATACTTACTCCCTTTATCCTAAATTAGCAACTAGCACAGTTAGCAATCTTCTCAGGGAGATGAGACATTATTTTAGAATATGACTTTTTTTTCTGAAGGGCAGAAAGGCACAAAGGATGCTGGGTCATAAAGCATAGGGAAAGATGCAAAGGTAAAGATTATGATTAGATAAAGGAAATTCAGAGTTCTTAAACATGGTATTAGAACACATGTAGGTGATTCTTGAATTTACTTCTGTGAATGCTGGATGGATGCTGCTAATTGTTATTATCACTTCGTTTGCTTGTCCTTGCTTTTGGAATATTATATTTGGTCCAGATAATTATGAGTCCATAACAGCAAGCTATTATTTTTCACTTCTAGAGAAACATAGAAAAAATAACTTGAACATATAACAGTAATTTGTTTTAGCTCTAGTACCAAAATGGGAGATTTACTTTTTTTTAAAAAAGCACGTTTTGATGGGAATATTTGGGGAACATGTATGGGTTCTTAGTCTCAGAAATAAAAAAAAGCATGGTTTCAGAACAAATTTATCATTTCTTCCTTTTTTCCTTGCAGCACTCTATGGAGTTTTATTTGTGAAGAACAAAGAGGCTGCTTTTGCCAATTATCGCCTTTGGGAGTCCCTTGGATATGTCTTTGCTTTTGGATATAGCACATTTTTGTGTGTCTACGTCAAGCTATACATAGTACTTTCAGTACTGACTCTGTCAATGGTGCTCTATGCGACTGTTGAGGTCCTGGAATATACGAAGAAACCCGAGGCTTCAGGTTCTGAAGAAAAGGAAAGTCAAGCAGAAGAAACAGATATTCAAACAAAGTGTAAAAATGACACGGTGCTTGAGGAAACACAATAAGAAGGAAGATTTTCTCTGTGGAAACACCAAAGTATTAAATTGTTTTCTCAGAACAATTTCAGCGTTGGTCACAATACTTCAGCATATCTATGATCTCATGGATGAGTGTATTCTCTACCTCCATTGGTGCAGACCACAACCCATCCAGACCTTTTCATCCTTTCTAATTCTTGTCCATACTCTCCCATAGATCTCCCATAGGGAATTTGTGCAATATTCTAAAAGCATTCCTCTGGACCTTTTGTATTTTATATTCCACTTCTTGCACGTGGATCATTGTTGTCAATGTGCTTCAGCCCACTTTGGCCAACCTCTGTCAGTTTTGATTCTTTTAGAGACTGTAGTGTTAAGAAATTCAATACCACACGGCTTTTATAAAAGAAACTTTGTATTAAAGACTTGAGTCTTGATGCTAGGGAAGTGCTTGGCATCATTGAAAGTGCTGCACAAGCTTCCAAATGCAATAGAATACTTTCTCTTTCTCCTGTTCAATTCTGGGTCCAACTCATCATCTAGCTGTAGTGCTATAGGAGTATGCACCAGAGAATTAACTTAATAGAATAACCCTGTAATTTCTTATCATAGGCTATAAAATAGCCACTTTTTATCCTTTTGATTTTTTTTTACTGGTTAGGTTGTTATACCAATCTTTTGCATAATCTAAATGAGGAGTCTTAATAACTACACCAATATCATCTACAAAGAGAAGTATCTAGAGGAAATGTGTGTGTGTGTGTGTGTGTGTGTGTGTATCAAGTTTAAGATTCCTGGGACTGGCTATATTCACTTCTTTTAGGTCACCTCTCACTCTTGTATTTGACTTTTGCCTGATCTCTAAAATGATCCAGCTGGGCTTTTTGATATTTTCTTAATAATTAATAAATTAGGGGCAGAGCCAAGATGGTGGAGTAAAAGCAGTGACTTGCTTGAGCTCTCCCCCAACCCCCTCCAAATACTTATAAAAAATGACTCCTAACAAATTCTAGAGCAGCAGAACCCATAAAAATACAGAGTAAAACAAATTTCCAGCCCAAGTCAACCTGAAAGATTGACAGGAAAGGTCTGTTGCACCAGGGTAGGAGAGGAGCACAGTTCAATGTGGGCCATGGAGACAAAGACCAGGCTTCAGTGAACCTGGAGTAGGCCTCAGGGGACTGAATCAAGAGGAGCTGTGGCAGTTTCCAGACTTCTCAACCCACAATCACCAAAGACAACTTATTAGGTCAGTGGGAAAGGTCTGTCAGACCTGGGTGAGATGAGCGAGATCTAGCCCTGACCCTAGCGCAGCCCCAGGGTGCCACAGTGGCAGCAGCTGCTTCTGAGCTCTGGGCCCACAGACCATGGGAGGATCAAGTGGTTGATCAGAGGTGAATTGCCAAGATCTCTTTACTGGAGCTGAGGCAAGATTCTCTTGCTTTGCTGTGCTTGGATCTGGGTCACAGTCCTGGGTGGCAGTCCTGGGTAAGGAGGAGCATTGGAGTGGTGGAGCTTGTAGTGATGGTAGAGAGGGAATCCTCCTCACACTTCCAAGGCAGAAAAGAGGGCTTGTGGTCACTCATAGACCAGAGCCCAGGCCAGGAAAGGAGTAAACACCTCGCCCTTGATCATACTATCTTGGAAGCATGAAAAATTTACAGGTCCCTAGAAGTACCTCTGAAAACAGCTGCACAAAGCCCCCAAAGATTTAGACAGTACACCCTCTGCAGTGGAAGCAGAGCCCTACCTTAACAAAGAGTTTAAAAGTCAAGTAACTGGCTGGGAATATGAGCAAACAGCATAAAAAAAAACTCAGACTATACAATCTTACTTTGGTGACAAAGAAAATCAAAACACACAAGCAGAAAAAGACTACAAAGTCAAAGCTCCTACATCCAAAGCCTCCAAGAAAAATATGAATTGATCTCAGGTCATGGAAGAGCTCAGAAAGGATCTTGAAAAGCAAGTAAGAGAAGTAGAGGAAAAACTGGGAAGAGAAATGAGAGTGATGCAAGAAAATAATGAAAAATGAGTCAACAGCTTGCTAGAGGAGACCCAAAACAATACTGAAGAAAATAACACCTTAAAAAATAGACTATCCCAAATGGCAAAAGAGGTCCAAAAAACCAATGAGGAGAAGAATGCCTTAAAAAGCAGAACTGGCCAAATTGAAAAGAAGGGCCAAAAGTTCACTTAAGAAAATACTTCCTTAAAAATTAGAATTGAACAAATGGAAGCTAATGACTCTTTGAGAAATCAAGAAGTTATAAAACAAAACCAAAAGAATGAAAAAATAGAAGACAAAGTTTTTCATTGGAAAAACAACTGACATGGAAAATGGATCCAGGAGAGATAGTTTAAAAATTATTGGACCACCTGAAAGCTGTGATCAAAAAAGAGCCTAGACATCATCTTTCAAGAAATTATCAAGGAAAACTGCCCTGATTTTGAAAGAATCCACTGGTCACGTCCTGAAAGAGATCCCAAAATGAAAACTCCTAGTAATATTATAGCAAAATTCCAGAGTTCCCAGATCAAAGAGAAAATATTGCAAGCAGCCAGAAAGAAACAATTCAAGTATGTGGAAATACAATCAGGATAACACAAGATTTAGCATCTTCTACATTAAGGGATCAGAGGGCTTGGAATATGATATTCCAGAGGTCAAAGGAGCTAGGATTAAAACCAAGAATCACTTACCCAGCAAAACTGAGCATAATCTTTCAGGGGAAAAGTGGACATTCAACAAATTAGAGGACTTTCAAGCATTCTTGATGAAAAGACAAGAGCTAAATAGAAAATTTGACTTTCAAATACAAGACTCAAGAGATGCATGAAAAGGTAAACAGGAAAAGGAAATCATAAGAGACTTGTTAAATTTGAACTGTTTACATTCCTACATGGAAAGATGATATTTGTTACCCATGAGACCTTTCTCAGTATTAGGGTATTTGGAGGGGATATATGTATATGTGTACATATGTGTGTGTATATATATATATATGTGTATGTATGTATGTATGTATATATGTATGTGTTGTGTCTATACGTATATGTGTGTGTATATGTGTGTATATATGCATATATGTGTCTATGTATACATGCATATAAACACATACACACATACACATATATATGTAGACAGAGGGCACAGGGTGAGTTGAATATGGAGGGATGATACATAAAAAATTAAAATAAGAGGTGAGAGATAATCGTACTGAGAGGAGGAGAAAGGAAGAGATAGAATGGGGTAAATTATCTCTCATAAAAGAGTCAAAATGAAGCTTTTACAGAAGGAGGGAGGTGAGAGGGAATGAATGAATCTTGCTCTCATCAGATTTGGCTTAAGGAGGGAATAACATATACACTCAATTGGGTATGGAAATCTATCTTACTTTACAGGAAAATAGGGGAGAAGGGGGGGTGATAAAAGGGATGGCAGATTGGGGAAGTGGGTAATCAGAAGCAAACACTTTTGAGGAGGGACAGAGTCAAAGGAAAAAATAGAATAAAAGGGGGAGCAGGATAGGGTGTAGGGAATTATAGTTAGTCTTTCACAACATGACTATTATGGAAGTGTTTTATATGACTATACATGTGTAACCTATATCAAATTACTTGCCTTATCAATAAGGGTGGGTAGGGAGGGAGGAAGGGAGGGAATTTGGAACTCAAAGTTTTAAAAATGAATGTTAAGGTTCCACTTCCAGGAGCCAAGATGGTGAAGTAAGAAGTAAGTCACTTTCACTGTCACTTATTAACCTTTGAAAGCCCAGGAAATATTGCCAGAGGAAAAACTCTGGAACAGTTGAACCAGCAGAAAGCAGGGTGCAGCAGTCTGGTAGCCCAGGAAGCTTGAGGGATTAACAGGAAAGGCCCCTCTTGCCCTGGGTTAGGGGAAGCAGTACAGAATGGGAGATGTCCCAGCAACCTAGTGGAAAGACCCACCTCAGCATACCAGGGGGAGACCCTGAACCCCAGAGGGAGGAGCAGGCAAGCAGTAACACCAGGATCCCTGAGTGCCTCAGTATTGGCAGTGGAACCAGTGGAAACTGACTGGGAAAACCACCATGTGCCAGAGCATTCTATGGCAGCCAAGTCTCCTAGTGCCTCATCAAAACTCTGGGAAGCACAGTTCCAAGGGGGAAAGCCTCAGGTAGAGAAACATCCCACAGCAGCAAAACATCCACCTGAAAGAAGCCAAAGAAAGTGAAAGGAAAGGCCCAGGTAAGCAAGCAACCTCCAGGGGCCAGATCTTACCCCTAGAGTTCCAGTGTTGCTGATTCCAGCACAACACTGAGTAAGTTGCCAGAACCCTACAGCCTCCAACTGCCAGCATTGTAGGCTCCAGCACATAAAGTCAGTGATCAGACCCCAGACTCCCAAAGCTTGGGTCAGTGCCCCCTGCTCCCCATCAGGAGAGCTCAATCTTTTTAAAGGCCAGGAAATGAGCAAACACCATGAACAAAAAGAAACATACCATAGATTGTTATTATGGGAACAGTGAAGATCAAGGCAGAAATTCGAAAGAGGACAACATTGTCAACAAACCCACATCTGGAACCTCAAAAGGTAATATGAACTGGCCTCAAGCCCAAAAAGCCTTCTTGGAAGAGCTCAAGAAGGATTTTAAAAGTCAAATAAAAGAGGTAGAAGAAAAATTGGGAAAAGAAATGAGAGGGATGAAACAAAGAGTCAATAGCTTGGAAAAGGAAAGACAAAAATTAACTGAAGAAAATAACTCCTTAAAAAGCAGAATTGGCCAAACAGAAAAGGAGACAGAAAAACTCACTGAGGAGAAGAAATCCTTAACATATCAAATGGGCCAAATGGAAAAGGAAATACAAAATCTAATAGAAGAAAACAATTTATTAAAAATTAGAGTTGGACAAATGGAAGCTAATGACTCTATGAGGGAGCAAGAATCAATCAAACAGAAACAAAAGAATGAAAAAATAGATGCAAACATAAAATACCTTCTTGGTAAAACAACTGACCTGGAAAATAGATCCAGAAGAGACAATTTAAAAATTATTGGTCTACCTGAAAATCATGAAATAAAAAAGAGTCTGGACAGCATCTTTCAGGAAATCATCGAAGAAAACTGCCCTGAGGTCCTAGAACCAGTGGATAAACTAGCCATAGAAAGAATCCACTGATCACCCCTTGAAAGAGATCCCAAAATGAAAACACCAAGGAATATAGTAGCCAAATTACAGAATTACCAGGTCAAAGAGAAAATACTGCAAGCAGTCAAAAAGAAACAATTTGAATAACATGGAACCACAGTCAGGATTACACAAGACCTTGCAACTTCTACATTGCAAGATCATAGGTAGTGGAATGCAATATTCTATAAGGCAAAGAAGGTTGGATTACAACCAAGGATCGACTACTCAGCAAAACTGAGCATAATCTTTCAGGGGAGGAAATAGACATTCAATAAAATAGGGGACTTCCAAACCTTCCTGATGAAAAGACCAGAGCTCAACAGAAAATTTGATCTTTAAATAAAAGACTCAAGAGATACATAAAAAGGTAAATGGGACGGAAAAAAAAACCCCAACATGTTATTAATCAGGACAAACTGTTTACAAGGGAAGATGGCACTTGTAAGTCTTGAGACCTGTACTGTTATTACACCATTTTAAAGGGGTATGTATATATAGAGGGGGTGGGTATAAGTTGACTTTGATGTAATAATAAAAAAAACTAATGAAGTTGCTTAAATGGATCTAAGGAAGTGGATTAATCTGATCTAACTAAGGGAATGTACTGGGAGAAAAGGAAAGGAGGAGGCAGACAAGGGTAAATTACATTACAGGAAAAGGCACAAAAACTTATTACAGTAGAGGGAAAGAAGGGAGGGAGATGGTATTATTTGAACCTTACTCTCATCAGATTTGGCTCAAGGGGGGAATAACATAATCAGTTGGGTATAGAAATCTAACTTGCCCTATAGGCAGTAGGAGGGAAAAGGGGAAAGAAAAGGGAGGGGGGATAAAAAAAAAGGAAAGAAGTAGTAAGGGTAAAGCGGAAGAAAAGGGAGGGGGCTAATAGAAGGGAGGTGAGACTGAGGGAGGTGGTAGTCAAAAGCAAAACACTAGTGAGGAGGGAAAGGGAGAAAAGGAGAAAGAAAAGCATAAATAGGGAAAATAGGATGGAAAGACACAGATAGTAATCATAACTGTGAATGTAAATGGAATGAGCTCTCCCAGGCAGAATGGATTAAAAATCATAATCCTACAATACGTTGTTCACAGGAAACACATTTGAAACAGAGGGACACACACAGGGTAAAGGTAAAAGACTGGAATAGAATATATTATGCTTCAGCTGAAGGAAAAAAAAATCAGGTAGCAGTCTTGATCTCAGACAAAATATATCTTATCAAAGAGATAAGGAAGGAAACCACATCCTGCTAAAAGGTACCATAGACAATGAAGTAATATCATTACTACATATATATGCACCAAGTGATATAGCATCCAAATTCTTAGAGGAGAAGTTCAGGGAGATATGGGAAGAAATAGGCAGCAAAACTATACTAGTGGAGGAACTCAACCTCCCCCTCTCTAAACTAGATAAATCTAACCACAAAATAAACAAGAAAGAAGTTAAGGAGGTGAATGGAATATTAGAAAAGTTAGGTATGGTAGACCTCTGGAGAAAATTGAATGAGGATAAGAATACATTTTTTTTCCTCAGTGGTACATGGCACTTACACAAAAATTGACCATGCATTAGGGCATAAAAACCTCACAATCCAATGCAGAAATGCAGAAATATTAAATGCATCCTTTTCAGGTCATGATGCAATAAAAATTATATGTAATAAAGGGCCACAGAAAGATAGACTAAAAATAATTGGAAACTAAATAACCTAATCCTGAAAAATGAATGGGTCAAACAACAAATAACAGAAACAATAACTTCGTTCAAGAGCATGACAATAATGATACAATGTACCAAAACTTTTGGGATGCAGTGAAAGCAGTTCTTGGGGAAAGTTTTATATCTCTAAATGCTTACATGAATAAAATACAGAAAGAAGAGATCAATGAATTGGGCATGCAGCTAAAACAACTAGAAAAAGAACTAATTAAAATTCTCAATTTTACACCAAATTAGAAATACTGAAAACCAAAGGAGGAGAGATAAATAAAACTGAAATTAAGAAAACTATTGAACTAATAAAACCAAGAGCTGGTTTTATGAAAAAAAAATAAGATAGATAAGCCTTTGGTTAACTTAATTTAAAAAAAAGAAAGAAAAAAACAAATTACCAGTATCAAAAACAAAAAGAGTGAATCCACTGTCAAGGAAGAGGAAATTAAAACAATAATTAGGAACTATTTTGCCCAACTGTATGCCAATAAATTTGACAATTTTAGTGAAATGGATGAATATTTTTAAAAAAATATAAATTGCCCAGATTAACAGAAAAGGAAGTAAAATACTTAAATAACCCCATCTCAGAAAAATAAATTGAAAAAGCCATTGATGTACTCCATAGGAAAAAAATCTCCAGGACCAGATGGACTTACAGGAGAATTCTATCAAACATTTAAAGAAAGAACAATTAATTCCAATGCTACATAGACAATTTGGGAAAATAGGCAAAGAAGGAGTCTTACTAAATTATTTTTATGATATAAATATGGTGCTGATACCTAAACTGAGAAGAGTCAAAACAGAGGAAAAAAAAATTAGACCTATTTCTCTAATGACTACAGATGTAAAAATTTTAAATAAAGTATTAGCAAAGATTACAGAAACTTATCATGAGAATAATTTCTTATGACCAGGTAGGATTTATACGAGGAATGCGGGGCTGATTCAATATTAGGAAAACTATCAGCATAATTGATCAAATTA
>NW_020943832.1:45550-94369 GCF_900497805.2 Vombatus ursinus
CATTTAAAGTTAGTGTAGACATTATAAAATATTTAGGAGTCTACCTGTCAAAACAAACCCAGGAACTATATGAACACAATTACAAAACACTTTTCACACAAATAAAGTCAGATCTAAATAATTGGAAAAACATCAGTTTTTCATGGGTAGGCTAAGCTAATATAATAAAAATGACAACTCTACCTAAATTAATTTACTTATCCAGTGCCATACCAAACTATCAAAAATTATTTTATAAAGCTAGAAAAATAATAAGATTTATTTGGAAGAAAAGTCAAGAATATCAAGGGAACTAATGAAAAGAAATGCTAGGGTAGGTGGCAAGTCATTCTCCAATTGATAAATGGTCAAAGGATATGAAAAGGCAGTTCTCAGATGAAGAAATTAATGCCATCTATAGTCATATAAAAATGTTCTAAATCATTATTGATTAGAGAAATGCAAATTAAAACAACTCTGAGGTACCACATCACACCTATCAAATTGACCAACATGACAAAACAGGAAAATGATAAATGTTGGAAAAGATGTGGGAAAATTGGAACACTAATGCATTGTTGTTGAAGTTGTGAAATGATCCAACCATTTTGGAGAGCAATTTGGAACTATGCCCAAAGGGCTATAAAAATATACATACCCTTTGACACAGCAATACCACTTTTAGGGTTGTATCCCAAAGAGATCATACAAATGGGAAAAGGACCCACATGTGCAAAAATATTTATAGAAGCTCTTTTTTGTGGTGGCAAAGAATTGGAAATTGAGGGGATACCCATCAATTGAGGAATGGCTGAACAGGTTGTGGTATATGAATGTAATGGAATACTATTGTGCTATAAGAAATGATGAGCAGGTGAACTTCAGAAAAACCTGGAAACACTTATATGGACTGATACTGAATGAAGTTTGCAGAACCAGGAGAACATTGTACACAGTAACAGCCATGTTGTGCGATGACTAACATTGATAGATTTAGCCCTTCTCAGCAATGCAAGGATCTAAGACATCTCCAAAGGTCTCATGATGGAGAATGCTATCCACATCCAAAGAAAGAACTATGGAGTTTGAATGCAGATTGAAGGATTCTATTTGCTATTTTTTTCTTCTGTTTTATTTTGTTTCCTCTTTCTGCTGGTTCCTTCTATTGGTTCTAACTCTTCCTTACAACATCACTAATGTGAAAATATGTTTAATAGGAATGTACACGTATAGCCTATACCAGATTGCACACTGTGTTGGAGAGGGGGGGAGAGAGGGGTAGAAAAATTTAAAACTCAAAAGCTTATGGAAGTGGTTGTTGATAAATCAAAATAAATTAATAAAAAACCAAATGTTAAATATTGTTTTTACATGCAATTGGGAAATAAGATATACAGGCAATGGGGTATAGAAATCTGTCCTGCCCTACAGGAAAATAGAAGAAGAAGGGGATAAGAGAAGGAGGGATGATAGAAGGGAGGTCAGATTGAGGGAAGGGATATTTAGAAGTCTTGAGGTATGGGGAGGGGAGAAATGGGGAGAAAGTTTGAAACTCAGAATCTTGTGGAAGTGAATGTTGAAAACTAAAAATCAATTAAGATTAAAAAACTAATAAATTATACCCTCTTTCTCATTAATTAGTTTGAACTTCTCCAGAATTCATTAAATATTATTTCTTTAATAAACTGGAGAAACCTCTTTTCCCATAAATGATTGCTTATGTATAAAAACCACTAATCTCCTGTATTCAAATATCAAAAGTACTAGCTATGCAGTTGATTAACAATGTAAGCAATTATAACATAAAGACATCAATAATCATTTACAATGTTTTTTTTTCTGTGAGAAATATCACTCTGTCATCTCAAACTATAACTTTAACTACAATTATCTTTTCCTAACCTCTAAAAACAGTCCCACATCACTCAGTTTCTCAGTTTCTCCCAATAATCAACTTCATGAGGCAGCTAGGTGGGTGGTACAGTGAGTAAGAACTCTGGACTTAGCATCAGGAAGACCTGAGTTCAAAGATCACCTCAGCCAGTTCCTACCTGTGTGATCCTGGGGAAGTCATTTAACCTCTGTCTGCCTCAGTTTCTTCATCTGGAAAATGGAGTTAGTAATTGCACCTATCTCACAGGATTGTTATGACAATCAAATGATAGATAGATAGATAGATAGATCTGTCTGTCTATCTATCTATCAATCATTTTACAAACCTTAAATGTTAACAAAAGTGATAACAGCTTCTTGAGAAAAGAAGGTAACATTTCCTTTCTGCCTTCTCCGTATTCTCTGTAGTAATCACAGGATAACAGTATGCACAAATTCTTCTTTTGTATTGAAGGAGAAAATTTATTATTATAATCTCAGCTCTAGGCTCTATCCCAACCTTCTGCTGAAGGGAAAAAAGTTTAAAGAAGTGCCTCATTTCCAAACTTTGCATTCAAGAACTTGGACCCACATTATAGCAAATAACTTTTGTTTACTTGCAGTGTTAAATAACATAGATTCATAGGTAAAGGGCAGCCAGACTGTACAGTGGATAGAGCACTAGGCCTGGAATCAGGAGGACCTAAGTTCAAATCCAGTCTTAGACACTTACTGGCTATGTGACCCTGGGCAAATCACTTAACCCTGTTTGTCTCAGTTTCCTCATCTGTGAAATGAGCTGGAGAAGAAAATGGCAAACCAGTCCAGTATCTTTGCCAAGTAAACCCCAAATAGGGTCACAAAGAGTTGGATGTGACGGAACAATAACATAGATAAACATTTAAGGGGAACATTTTCATTTGCCAGACAGAATGACAATTTAGTTACAAGAGTACTTAACATTGCTCTTCTTTTTGCTCTATCCTCCACCCAATTTGTTCTCTTAGAGGATAAAGGGGACTATTTTGTATTTGTCTTTCTTTTTTCTTTTCTTTTTTTTTTTTTTTGGTGAGGCAATCAGGGTTAAGTGACTTGCCCAGGGTCACACAGCTAGTATGTGTCAAGTGTCTGAAGCTGGATTTGAACTCAGGTCCTCCTGACTCCCAGGCCGGAGCTCTATCCACTGCACTACCTAGCTGCCCCTATTTTGCCACTGTGATGACTAGAATGTTTTCGTCTTAGAGGCAATGGAAGGGAGACTGAAGCAACCAGTTCTGGATCCCAGCTTCCTAATCTTTCCCTCCTGTGTCCACACCATGCCCTCTTATCTTTTTAGAATTATTATTTATCTCTGGGCATAGGCTTATCATCATTTGGGGGGAATGAGAGCCTGGAGATATGATGCTATGTTTCTCTCTAGGAAACAGGCTTGTACTACTAGGACCTTTGGGGAAAGAGCAGAAAGCTGGTATTTTTATCAATGACTTTGAAGGTGGCAATAGTAGTATGTTTATCATAGTTATAAATGGTAAAAAGTAGGCAGGAATATCAAACATATGATTAATATGGATTTTGACAGATAAATACAAAATCTTGTATAAGTTCAAGGGAATCAACTTTACAAGTAGTTAGGTGAGGTATGGTGAAAGAATAGTTTATTTGGAGAAAAAATCTTTTGCTTTTAGAACAAGGGTTAGTATACTATGGCCTTAGAGCCAAATCTAGCCCTGTCTTTTTATACCTTTGAGCTAAGAATGGTTTTTACACTTTTGAATATAATAAAACTTTATTTAAAAATGTGAAAACTATTCTTAGCTTGTAGGCCTTACAAAAACAATCATCGTGAAGGATTTGGCCCTGGGATTTAGTTTGCTAAGCTTTGTTTTAGCAGTTTGAAAGGTCAATGCAGGTTAACAGTGTAATATGGGAGTCAAGAAAACTAAGACCCCCTTAGGTTTCATTAAGAGAAGCACAGTATGAAAGATTAGGGATGTGATAGTCCTCAATATTCTCTGTCCTGGTCAGAGCACACCTAGATTAATATGTTCCATTCGGGGTCACACATTTTAGGGAAAAATTGATAAGCTGCAGAGGACCCAAAGGGGGTAAGCAGAATGATTCTGGGCAATTCCCACATCATGCTGCCTCCACTCCGGCTATCAAGCCAGAAATTGAACTGAGGTCCTCTGATGTTAAATCCAGTGTTCTCCTCACCACACTATGTCAGATGATCTTTAATAATCCACCTGTGACATTCTATGATCCCATGAAACTATTCAGGCTGTTTGTCCCCATTTTTGTATATGACTTATAATCAGCAAATGACTCCTCTGTGAATCTTGCCTCACAATTAGCTGCCAAAGGAGGGCTGGTCTTTGAGTATTATGAATTATTATAGGTGGTAGGGGAAATTCTTAGAAGCCTGGCCAAATTCTTCACCTAGAAGCAGGTTCATTCAATCGACTGCCTTGATTTCCTGGGTTTTGGGAAGTCCTATTAAAAATATTTGTCCCCAAGATGTGCTGTGCTTGAAATTTCTGAAAAAGTGACAAAACATTCCATTTCATCATACCAGTAAGGCTTTAAAACTTAGTTCATGTAAGCTCTGAGGATCATTTATCCCAATTTCTATTTGCACTAACAAGTTGAGTCCCCAGAGCAGGACCATAACCCGTGAGGGATTAGAGGGGTATTCTTTAACACTACTGACTTTCAGTGTGTTTTCCCCCAATGTCAATCACCAGTTACACTTAGTATCTTCCTTATTTAATCGATACCATTGATTAGCATCCTCAATATCATTAACCAATTAACATCAAATTTTACGAAGGGGAGATCAAGATTTTACAAAGGCAAATTACTGAGAAAATATAGCAAGAACAAAAGTACGCCTATTCCCCCAAACCAGAAACATAATCTGTCTTCTGCCATCTCAATCTGTGGGGAGAATGAGCTCAACATTAAAGTAGTTTCTACATAGCATTCATCCCACTGAGTTCTTCTCTGAATGTGACATAGCTGACAGATGAGTTGGTGTCACTCTCTTTTAGCCATCTTCAATCCATTTCAATACTAAGACAAGCAGGTTGCTTAGGATTTCATTCCTCACAAGACTTGGTGGACTCCAGCTCCTTGACCTCTGTGTGGCTTACTGTCTTGACCTTTCAAAGCTCACAAAAGTCACAGCTTAGTCAATGCACCTTCACCTAAGATCTGGAAAGAATACATGCAAAGAAGGAAAGAACAGAAACCTATATTTGCAGCCATGTGTGGACCTGGGTGAGGACATTAAGGCCCAAGGTGTGTTTTTCCACCCAAAGACTTCCCCCAATCACAGCCAGGGTGGAAAGAAGTCAAGTTGCTCTTGTGGGAATCTTTTGTCTGCCTCTCAGTCCTGTTTCAGTAGCCAAGATAAAAAGGTCCCTTGTAATCATGGAGTACAGAGACTGGAAATCATCAGAAATCATACCTGCATATGCTATGAGCAAGCAACTTTCATTGATTAGGCTCTCATTACAAATATAAATACTTTAGGGTAAGATCTGACCTGAATTGATATGAAAGTATAAATCATTGATATCACACTAAAGTATAAATAGTTGTCATCCTTTTTGTGGTTTTGATGGGAAAGGCAAAAGAATATGAATGCTAGTCACCTGGAAGGAAGAAGGAAAGCATAGGGAAGATTTTTTTTTTTAAAGGAAGGGAGAGGAGGGAGGAGAAGGATGGCAAGGAGCACCAAGACAAAAGTCTACTTCAAAATTTCCTTTAGGTTAGTCTTGGCTAAAAACCACATAAACATTTTTTTTTTGAGAAACATGGCCTCAAAGGTAAACTGACTATGACTGTTGAGAATTCTCAATTCATACTTAAATTGTAATAAAGTTTTCCGGGTCCTGCAATCAGTACAATCACAATGACTTCAAGATCTTATTGGCTAAGTAGACTTACTAGTGCCATAAATGCTACCTTCTAGCAGAATGTAGACTTCTAAAGGACAAGGGTTTTTTTAGCCCTTTCTTTTTAGCCCAGCCCCTAGTACACTGCTTCACACATAATTAGAACATAGTAAACTTGTTTAATTGAATATTACAGAAAGAACAAAGGGGTATGTAATGAACATGCTAGGAAATGCTACATTTGAGCAGCAATGCTATTATTGTGTTGTTCAGGCATTTTTCAGTTGTGTCCAATAATCCCACTTGGAATTTTCTTGGCAAAGATACTGGAGTGACTTGTCATTTCCTTCTCCATCTCATTTTACAAATGAGGAAACTGAGATAAATAGGGTTAAGTGACTTGCCCAGGTTCACTCAACTAGCAAGTATCTCAGGCTAGATTTGAACTCACAAAGATAAGTCTTTCTGACCCCAGACCCAGCGCTTTATCCACTGTGCCACCTTGCTGCCCAAGACTATTATCTTAGGAGGGGTCATATGGCATGGTGTATAGAAAGTAGACAAGAGATCCTGGAAGACCTGGGTTCAATTCAAGTTTGGCCCCGGACACACTCTGATTGATTGACTTTGGGTAAGTCACTTAACCTCTTGGTGTCCTAGGAAACTCTAAGACTATAAATTGCAAAGGGTGTTTCCTCACAAGAATTATCTATACTAATAAAATCAAAGGACCAGGCCAAAATGAGAACAACCCAGAATTACAAGCATAGTCATGCAAATCCTCTGTTCACTCTCTTATTCTAAGTCCAAAGCAATTATGTAATATGGAACACAAAAATGGTTATAGGCCCACACTGTGAAGCAGTGTACCTTAGATGAGTATCCTCTCATGTAAATGAAGTCTTAGTCAAATTCATCTTTAAGAGTTTTAAAATTCTGAGTTTCTATTTTTTAAAAATGAAATCCAAACAGCAATAATGATAAGGAAATAGGCCACATGGGAACCATTTAAAACTCTGAAATAGAAATCAGGATTAATTGGTAGAAGAGTACTTCTAAATCAAAGAAATTTAGTACAAGAGTAGTAACAGAAATCACACATGACCTTTAAGTGAGTAAATTGCAAACTTTTCAAATGAACTCTTTAAGGACTCCAGGAGTCACTAAATAACTTATTTTATCTGGTGCAGTTTAAAGTTTAAGTTCCTTTTACATACTGAGTTCTGTTTTTTTTTAATATTTGACTATAGTTGTGTAAGTACAGTTCAGTCTCAATGAGTGCAAATAATGAATTTCCCTGAAGTGGTTACATTATTCAAATTTGCACCACATGTTTCCATTGGGCTGAAACAGATTACCATAGTTTACGTAATTATAACTTCAAATAGTATGAATATGCATACATGCAACCATTGCAGTGGATTCATTATTTGTACTAATTGGGACCTAGCTATATAAATTCTGGAAGCTCCTTCACGCAGAGAATTCATAAACTGAAGCATGCTCCAGGACTAGTCATGGGGATGAGGAAGCAACCTCCCAGATGGGCACTGCAGATTCATGATATATGAATATCTGAACACATTAAGTGCTCAGTAAATGTTTGCTGAATTTGAATTAATCTGCAATATTTTTTGCAAAATGTGGACTTTCTGCAAAAGGTTCCTGGGGAACGTTCTTAATTCAGAGATTAAGTATACACTTTCCTTCTGGTTCATCACAGCCATGATGGAAGTTTTGTGATTATTCTTTGAACTTTGTAGTCATTACATCTTTTCCCAGAAATAATTGAGGAAACTCTAAAATAGAATAGCTTATTCCAAAAGAGAATATTTTATTCTAAAATAGAATGTTATTCTACCTTAGAAGAAAAAGGAATGGGAAGAAAAAATCATACAAGAACAAAAAGGAAAAGAAAGGGTTTCACAGATTCTGGATGTCAAATGAGACTGAGGGTGAAGTCATGTTCAGATCCCTATAAGGCCAGAAATGTTACTAGGAACAGACCTATTCTGTTCCCAAACAAGGCGTACTGCTATATCCTTAGGGAAACTGCCTATTCAATATCAAGAATTGAGAGATATACTCAGAAAGGTCATGGCAAAGATGTTACCACCATCATGGCCTTATCATTGTGTCATCAGCTTTGTCCCAGAGCACCAATCAAGGCTGGATAAGTCTACTTGTGGACTCAGCTTATAACTGTGGCTCTGAAATTATTTCTGGAGAATTACCAGTGGGGATTTATCTACTCTCTACCTTTGCCAATATTTTGCCACTGTGTCCATACCATATTCTCTTATCTCTTTAGAATTATTATTTACCTCTGAGCATGAGGTTATGATGATTAGGGAGAAAGAGAGCCTGAAGATTTGACACTACTTACCTTTCTGGGAAATAATGTTTGGGAAAGGACCAATGGAGAAGAATCAGGAAGATGGCATCCAGAACCTTTTATTTGTTTTAAGATGTAAGCATCCTGTTTGCCACCTGGGCATGTGGATCAAACTGCTGCTATTGCACTTGGACCTGTCTATTCCCCTTTCTCTTCTCCAACACTGCCACCACTCTGGCACAGACCCTCATCATCTCATTCTTGGATTACTGTAATAGCCTGCTGACTAATGTCCCTGCCTCATTTCTTCCCATCTTCCACTCAGCGGCCAAAATGAGTTTCTTAAAGCACAGGTCTGACCATGTCACTGCACTACTTAATAACTTCCTGTTTGTTAAGGCTCTCTGTCACCTCCAGGATCAAATAGCACATTCTATTTGGCATTCAGAGTCTTTCATAACTTAGCTACTCCCTGCCCTTCCAGTCTTCCTACACCTTATACCACCAGCCCTTACTGCCACCTCCTCTACCAGTTCTAGGATCCAGCAACACTAGCCTTTCTGTTTCTTGCACATGGTACTCCATTTCCCAATTCTGGTCACTTTCTCCAGCTGTCCCCCATGTGTGGAATCCTCTCTCCTCATTTCTTCCTCCTGGCTTGCCTAGCTTGAAGTCCCAGCTAAAATCCCACCTTCTACAGGCAGCCTTCTTGATCTCCTGTAATTCCAGCGCCTTCACTCCCTTGATCATTCCAACCTGTCCTGTACATACTTTGTACATTGTTGTTTGCCTGTTTTTTTTTTTCATCACACTGTGAGCTCCTTGAAAGTGGGGACCATATTTTTACCTTTCTTTGTACTTAGCACAGTGCCTGGCACATAGTAGGTGACTTAAATGCTTATTGACTGACTGGCTATCTACTAGCTAAAATTCAAAACCAGGAATTATTATGTTTCAACTGCTCAACATTGCTGCTTAAAGCTTTTAATTGTGGAGGCCAAAGAGTAGCCTAAGTATTTATAAGCTGTCTTCCAGTGGTTATTCAGCATACAGCAGCTCTTTTGGAAGAGATGCCACACATGTACCGAAGAGGAACTAAGATGGCTACTGGGTTGGTGGGTACTCAAGAAGAGTGATACCTGGTGGGCAAATCTAGGTAACTAAGTGGCACAGTGGATAGAACACTGTTCAAATCCAACCTCAGATACTTATTAGCTTGAATAACTTAACTGTTGTTTGCCTCAGTTTTCTCATCTGTGCAATGGGGATAATAATAGCATCTATGTCTCAGGGTTGTTGTAAGGCTCAAATGAGGTCATACTTATAAAGTCCTTACACATTGCTTGGCACATAGTAGGTACAATATACATTTTAGCTATTATTATTAAATCAGCTGTCACAATCCCTTTCTGAATAATTAATGCCTCCACATGCTGCCCAGGATTAAGGAAGCTTAAAAGCAGATTTTTCTGCCATGATTGTGTTGCCCTACATTGTTTGCATTATACATATAAAGAATCAAAACAAGAAAGGTAGGAGTGGGGAGCTGAGACTAAGTCATAATTTTGGGCTTTGGAAGCCATAATCATTTAAGACCAGTTATTGCTGTCCCTGACATACAACCTACTTGACTACCTGACTGAAGTAGTGAGATTTGCTAAACTGGTACATGGAGGGTATACGATATGATGTCGATAATAGAAAAGTAATTAGTAGAGAATAGTATTATAGACTGGTATGGCCCTCATTATAATTGAGGTAAGGCATTTGGCTTATGCAATTACCCATTCACCATGCAAAAAGATCCATAAACTCTTTCATTAAGCATGTTCATAATAGTATTTATATAGCACTTTCCATGTATTAACTTATTTTCTACTCACAACACCATGGGAAATAGATATTCTTGTTATCCCCATTTTACAGATGAGAAAACTGAGAAGTTAAGCAACTTGCCCAGGGCCACATGGCCAGCCAATGTCTGAGACTGGGTTTGAATTCAGGTCTTCTTGGCTGTAGCATTTTATCTCCTGCACCACCCAGCTGCCACTATTCTCCCATTGCTTGCCAACATTCTCCCTTTGACAGCTCTTCTATTGAAAATTAGAATCCCATCAGAATTTTCCCTAAAGACACTTGAACATTAAACTTCAGATGAAGTAGAAGAAAGTTTATTCAATTTTCTAGTCTCTTGCCAAGATGTCAGTTATTAGTAATCATATCTCCATCTGCTGCTATAGAATTGGCAGGGAGCAATGGAGAAAGCATTGGTGAAATGGAAAGTGATCTCAATTGAAGGGTATGCTGGAGTCAGCTCTTATCAGCTTACAAGAGCCAGTTGTTAAATTTTCAATGTAAACATTTACACCCCCAAAATAGGTGAACCCTACAAATCAGGGCTTGATTCATTGTTTTATTGATTTATTGTTGATTGTCTCGACTTAAGAAAACAACAGAAAAAATATAAATAAATGCAAATTAACGTTAAAAGTGTGTCATTAGTCCATTTTCCCCAAAGAGCTGGTTGTTAAACATTTACTAATAGACCACTGCCTGAATTAAAATTCTGGCTCTATTTAGTTCCTGTGTGAATTTAGGCAAGTCACTAGACCTCTCTGGACCCATGGTTCTTTCCCTACAAAATGAGAATGGGAATAGATGATGTCTAGGATACCTTGCTAATAAACATCTATGGTCCTATGAGCTAGAAGAATTTGCTTTTCATCTAACTGTGTGACCCAAGGAAGTCCCTCTATCTCTCTGGGTTTAAGTTTCCTCATCTATGAAATGGGGGTGGGGTGGGGTAGATGATTTCTAAGTTCCCTTTCAGCTCTAAACCAGTGATTGTACATTCTTCCTAGTTTGCTGAATCAATCGTCCAGGTGGAATGTACTGTAAGAATTTAGGACCCTAGAGGCAGGTAGGTGGCACAGTGGATAGAGCACCAGCCCTGGATTCAGGAGGACCTGAGTTCAAATCCAACCTCAGACACATAACACTTACTAGCTCTGTGACCCTGGGCAAGTCACTTAACCCCATTGCCTGGGCAAAAAAAAAAAAAAAGAAAGAATTTAGGACCCATCAGAGAGTACTCTGAATAACCAAAGAATGTAGACTAAAATGATCATATTTTTCTTGCCTCAGTAAAATATGTAAATGAGAAATCAATGAAATGACAGTGAGTACTTTTAGAAATCATGACTCCAAAAGAGGGTCCAACTCAGGGAACAACTTAGAAGCCTACTTTAGCTAAGGTATCAAATGGAGAGGGACAGGGAGGCTAGACTAGAATCAGCTTGCAGCAACTCTAGTCAAGTGAGAAGTTTTATTTGTTAAGTAATGAACACTACCTAATGATTTTTGAGAAGGGGAATGATAGGATCATTTGTGCATCAGAAAGATTATTTTTGCAGTGAGTTCATTGCAGAGGGAAAAGATTGCAGTCAAGGAGAGTGACAGATTGGGAAGCATTGACTAGTCAGGGGAGAGGTCATAAGGGCCTTAGCTAAAGTGAGAACAGTAACGATAAATATGGAAAGGCAGGCATAGATTTGTATGACATTTTATAGACAAATTTGTCAGGCTTTGGAAATAGATTGGTTGATGAAGGTTGGTTGTTTCCCTTCATTCTTGAAGAGGACAAAATGACATCATTATGTTGGAGTCAAGGTACAATGTATCTGACTGTGACTGATCAGACCAATAGAAGCTCAGAAAGCTCTACTATGAGTTTGACACAAATAGTCCATATGAACATTTGGAGTGGAGATGTCTACAAATTTGCACGTCTCATGTTTCTTTTGAACTACTGCAATTCTGCTTCACTCATAGAACACAGTGCCTTTTTTGATGCAGGCACAACATGATGGGTGGTCCTTTGCCATTGTCTTCCATGTCATGAAATCAATTCAAATGTTCTTCAGAAAGACCTTGAAAGTGTCCTTGTGTCATTTCTTCTGACCACCACGTAAGCACCTTTCTTGTGTGAGTTCTTCATAAAATAGTCATTTAGGTAAACGTATATTTAGTATTTGAACATTGGAGTTGCATTCTCTGTAGTAGTTTAAATGCTTGGCAGTTTAGCCAAAGAAAGGACCTCAGTGTCCAGTACCTTATCTTGCCAGGCAGCCAGCTCTCTATGCTATGCTACTTCTCAAAACACTGTAAGCCATAACAAAAATAGAACAATCCTTGGCCTAAGGAAGTTTAAATTCTTCTGGGCAGAATGGAGGCACATTGGGAAGAGAGAATAACATGTATGGAGAATTGTTCTTCTGGCTCAGGTATTCTTCATCATTTTTTTGTATCATGGTCCCCTTTGGCAGTCAGAATCATGATTTCTAGATGCATGAAGTAAAATACATAGGATTGCCAAGGAGACCAATTACATTTAAACACAATCATCCAAAGATTTTTTTAATAAAAATTTATACACTTCAGGTTAAGAAATCCTCTTACAAATACACCATGATTACACACAAGGGTAGGAAGGACCATGTTATCTGCCATTTATACACATTGCCAACCTATTCCTGAAATAGATAGGTCAAGGGTAGAAAGGGTGCATTATCTAGATCTGTTTAGGAGAATTTTGTGGCAATAAGTTTGTCATACTGCCTCATCACTCTGCTAACTTGACTTCACCCCCGTCGATTCTTTTTTTCATGAAGCTTTTAGAGCCTAACATATACAGAGATCACTCAGGTGCTTCTGATGATGTATAGGTCCATCTAGCCCCCAATCTGCCAAACCAGAGTCATCCCATAGAACACGTCTGTGGGTAAACTGGGTCCTGTCCCTTTTGCTACAGGATATTTGCTATTAGAAGCTTCTAGTTTATCTCCATTTGCTCCTGTGATTGGGGCTGTGACTGAGAAGATTGCCTCTTGAACCTGGATGAGTGACCCACTTGCTAGACTTTAAGAGGAGTGACTCTACATGTATGTCACTTGCTTGGGATAGTGATTTCTTGTTTCTCTTGCTCTACATGATTGCGATGTCTTCCTTCACTTCAATCTTTCTAAATAAGAGTCAGTGACATTCTGAGTAGTCTGACCCCAGGTCAATTTCAAGTCCATGTGAGTCTGGGAAATGCCTAGAAAAAGCTGTCTACCAACAAGAAGCTCCCTGTATCCTCCCTAGTCCATGGCCAAGTATCTGTGGGCAAAGTCCAAAGGATAGGGCAACAGTAGTTTTAATGATCCAGTGGCTTTTGTTCACTAGTTTCCAACATTTCACATCTTCTTCAATGCTACATAAAGAACATATTGAAATGCAGCGTGTACCAACATCTATAAGGACATAAGAGATTGAATCATATAATTCTTTCAGATTGCATTTTCTATAGGACCTACATAGAGTCAATATTGGAGAAACCTCAGGGGAAAAAATGAAGTTCTGTCTTAAACATACTTTCTAGGATAGCATTCCCTGTCCATCCTATACTGTGGACTGATCAGTCAATAAACTAATCAAAAAACATTTATTAAGTACCAATCATATACAAAGTACCCTACTAGGTGCTAGGGATATAAAGACACAAAACAAAACACTCCCTTCTTTCAAGGAGCATACATTCAACTGAGGTAGAAAACATGTATGTTAACAACAACAATAGTAGTAATACACTTAAATGTTCAAGTACTTTAGAAATATTTAATTTGATCCTCACAGTGACCTTGAGAGGCAGGTGTTATTATAATTCCCATTTTATAGATGAGGAAAATGAGGGAGAAAAATTAAGTGACTTGCCCAGGGTCACACAACTAGTAAAGATTGGAGGCTGGATTTGAATTCAGGTCTTCTTGACTCCAGATCCAGTGCTCTATCCACATACCACCCAGCATACTATGTTATATACAGAATGAATACCAAATAAATGCAAAGTAAGAAAAGAGAGGTTTAGGTAGGTAAGGAGAGGGGGGTAAAGTAGGGAGAAAGGGCACTAATAGTTAGAGAGTTCAGGAAAGGCTTTTTGCAGAAGGACTTAAGCTTAATCTTGTGGGAAGTGAGCAATTCTAAGAGATGGAGGTGAAAAAGCCAATAAAGAGGTAGGAAATATCATGGGTGAGGAAAGGAGAAGGGGCAAATTTAGCTGGACATTAGCCTATAGGGAAGGGAATAATGTATAAAACATCTAATTATTCACATATAAGCTCTCTGCCATGTGTAGCTTCAGAGAAGCCACTTTTGACAGGTTAGGATGAAGGACTTAGAACTTCATGGAAGAAAGTTAAGATAGAAGTAAGTAGCAGAAAGGAGAAAGTGAAGTAACCTTTATAGGTTATGAAAATATAGGTTTTCAAAACAATGAAGGTAAGTAGAGAATAAGAGAATCTAGCTGCTCTTGATGAATTTTCGTCAATAGGGACAGATGAACTCCTCCTTACAGTATCGCTAGAACTGAAATTTGTGATTACTGAACCATACTCAGTGATCTTTAAAAGACTTGGGACAGCAAGAAATTGTCCATAAAATTAGATAAAGGCAAACAGTGTCCTGATTTTTCTAAAGGAAGAGAATAAATCTGAACATTATAGTCCCGTGAACTTAATTTTAATTTCTGGGAATATTCTAGAAAATATCTTCAAAGAGATTGTTAGTGAACATCTAGAAAATGAAGTAGAGATGAGAAAGAGCCAGTATGGCTTCATCAAGAATTGATCATGCCAGACTAACTACATTTCCTTCTCAGATAGGATGATTGGACTGATTTATCAGGGGAATGTAGTATTTATATATAATTTACTAAAATGTCAGCAAAGCATATGACAAATTACTACAGTTTGTAGAAATGAGGGCTAGATAATATAGTATTATTAAGAATTGGTTAAATGGCCAGAGCCAAATAGCAGCCATTAATGGTTGGATGTCAATTTGTAAGGTCTTCGATGGGCTGCCCCAGGGATTTCTGCTTGATCCTGTCATGTTTAACATTTTTATAAATGACTTAGATAATTGCAAAGATGATAACCTTATCAAATTTGCAGCAGACGCAAAGCTAAAGGGGATAACTAACACCCTGGATGATAGAGTCAAGACAAAGAAAGAGGCAGACTTAAAGAAGATGAAATTTAGTAGGGATAAAGATAAATTTATATACTTGGACTCAAATTCCCTTCTAACCTCTCAAGTTCAAAATGCGAGTGGTGTGACTGGACATTAATTCATCTGAGTAAGATTTGTGGGTTATGAAGGTAGTTTGGAACAATGGATGGGGCTTTGGATTTAGGATTAAAATCCTAACTCTGCCCATGACTATGAGAGTAACTTTGGACAAGTGACTTGACTTCTCTGGTCCTCAGTTTCCTTATGTATAAAATGAGGGAATTGGACTTGATAATCTCTAAGGTCCAGTCTAACTTATAAATTTAGAAGATTATAAGGGAGCATGTAAATTTAGGGATTGCAAAATTCAAATGTGAGTCAAAAAGTGATGTGGCAGATTAAAAAAAAAAACTAACATGAGCTTAGGCTGAAGCAAGAGCAGCACTGTGTCTAACTCTAGGGCTGTGGTAGACTTTTATGGACACTGACATCTGGAGACCATGTAGAGGTGAATAATCAGGATGATGAGAGGTCTTGAGTTCATGTCATTTAAGAATCAGTTGAAGGAAGTGGGTACAATTAGCCTGGAGAAGAGAGGACATAGAGAGAACTATGATAGCTGACTTCAGGTACCTAAAGAGGTATTTTCACATGGAAGAAGGATTCAGCTTATTCTACTTCATCTTAGATGCCAGAACCAGGAGCAGTTGTAGGAGTTGCAAAGAGGCAAATTTAGAGTTGATGTAAGGAAAAACTCTTTAATGAACAATTGAATTAATGACCAAAAAACCAACTTATTAAGCACTTATATTCTGATTTTAAGTTCACGGGATACAAATACAAAAGCAAATTTAGTTTCTGCTCTCAAAGAGCTTGCATTCTATTGGGCAAAACAACACAGATAAGGGAGTGGTATCTGGGAAAGGGCACTTTCATCCTGGAGGCTACACGGATGATGAGTGTGGCCATAGGAGAGTAGATGATACACTTCATCCAGGAGCACAGTGTTGATGTGATCAAGGTTCATGGTTCCAGAACTGGAGGGGGTAAAGAGAGAAGGGAGAGGAAAGGGTATGCCTGATTAAGTGAGGTAATTGGCAGAGAGATAGCCAGAGAAGAGATAGTAAAGCATGGCTGGGGCCATTCCTGAAATAGTGTTTAGGGAGACAGTCTGAGGAGGTTATGGAGTCTGGCTGGAACTATCCTAAAGAGGCAGAGCCTGCCTTAGGAGGTAAGGGAGTCCTCATTACCAGAGGTCTTCAAGCGAAGGTATGTTTTAGAGGGGATTTTTATTCAGATGCAGATTAATCTTATAGCTCAGAGATGCCATGGAACTTTGTTAGTAAATATGTTTTCTGACTATAAGAGTTGGACAATACTGTTGCAAGACCTCAGCCACCATGGACAGCTACCTGTCCAAAGGCACCATTGAACCCAAATTCTTGCTATCATGACCCTCAAGGTTACACCAGTAGTAAGTAGGAAAGTCAGGATTCAAACTCAGGTTCTCTGAGATCAAATACAATGCTTTCTTTCAGTATATTCTGATGGATGAGCTCTAATCCTCCGGCTCTGACATCTTATGACCCTATGATTCTATTCAGCAGCTGAGATAGAAGCCACTGGCAGGATGCTTGTTCCCATTTGTGTGTGTGAGTCATGATTGGCAAATGACTCCTTTGTGAATTTTGCCTAACCAGTGCCTGCCTATTATAAAGAAGGCTTGGAGTCTTATGAGCAATTAAGCAGAATCTTCAGAATTTTGGCCAAATTTCTCAATTTTAAGGAAGGCCATGCAGTGAAATTCTGTGAGGGATTTTGGAAAGCCCTTCCACAATAAAAAGTACATACCCCTTAAATGCCTCCAGCTTAAGATTCCTAAGATATTGAAAAAGCCTTTCATTTAATACTTAGAAATGAGAATAGCCCAGGGAGAAAGAAATAAGATTTAACTTAAATTTATCTCAAAGCACAAATTATTGGTATCATATCCTTTCTTCCTTTTGTGTGTGTATGTGTGTGTGTGTGAGAGACAGACAGACAGAGATAGAAACAGAAAGAGAAACAGAGAGAGGGAGAGAGAGAGAGAGAGAGACAGAGACAGAGACAGAGAGACACACACACAGAGAGAGAGAGAGAGAGAGAGAGAGAGAGAGAGAGAGAGAAAGAGAGAGGAAAATGAACATTGGGTACCAAAAGGAGGATGAAAGACAGACCATAGGGAGGGAGGAGTGGCAAAAAAAAAAAAAAGCTGGGGAGGGCAATGCCTAGGGTCATTGGTCCCATGTAGTTTCTACTACGGAAGTTTTCCTTATGATAGTTTTTGCTAGAAGGCTCACACAGAGGTTTTTGAGAAACAAGGTATAAAAGGTCTACTTGTGGCTCCTGAGAATCCTTTTTTCAAATTCAGTTAGTGATTATGGTCCCAGAATCCTACATCAGCACAGTGGGAATGATTACAAGATAGATTTGCTAATATCATTCCAGTAAAATACAAGCTACTTGAAGGCAAGGACTGTTTTTGGTTCTGTCAGTATAACTCAAGCATACAGTTCACTGCATTGAACATTTTGTTAAATCATTTTCAGTCATGTCCCACTCTTTATGATGTCATTTGAGTTTTCTTGGCAAAGATAATGGAGTGGTTTGCCATTTCTTTCTCTAGCACATTTGACAGATGAGGAAACTGAGGCAAACAGGGTTAAGTGACTTGCCCAGGGTCACACAGCTAGTAAATGTCTGAGACCAGATTTGAACTCAGGAAGATGAGTCTTCTTGACTCCAGGCCTGGCACTAACCACAGCGCCACTTAGATGACTTGCATTGAACACAGTAGTCACTTAATTCATCTTGAGTTTTATTGAATGGTGTATTAAGTACAGAGCACAGAAAGTAGGTACATCAGAAAATGCAACATTGGGGCAGCAATCCTATAAGAATAACTATAGTCCCTGACTTCCCAGTATTCCAAAGGTTGAGCTGGTCTTTTAGAAAGGAAGAAGGTAAAGGCCATTTTGCTGTTTGGGTAAATAATGTATAAATATCTTAGCTTGGAAGGAAATTATTTTAAAGCAGAGGTTCTTACTCCAGAGTCTGTGATCTTGTTTTTAACAGTATTTTAATAACTCTATTTCAATATAATTGATTTTCTGTGTAATCTTTTGTATTTTATTTTGTGCATTGAAAGACATTCTGAGAAGGGTCTCAGACTACCAAAAGAATCCACTACACAGAAATATTCAAGAACTTCTATTTTAGAGGTTATTCCTGATCTCCAATTGCCTACATGTCCTCTTTTATAGAGAGAGCAGTATTAGTCCTTTAATTTCTAATTAGTAAAGTGGCTTTTACTGGATTTTTTTATGTTCCACAAGTGTGTCACTGTATTTTAACCCTCCAACTTGAATCATTAGACTGGCCTAGTTTAGGCCTGACATAGAATATTAGTCGTGATTGCTGCATTTGCAACTTCTAGTGAAATGCACCATTCTCCCATAAAATCAAATGTTCCTGTAAATGTTTAGGATACAAGCAGTAAGCTATTAATCACTCATTATGAACCACATGGAATATCCAGTTCTCAAAACACAGTGTGTTGGTTCATTACTAATGTCTGATTCTTGTGAGGATACCTTAGAGGATGCCTAGTATACATCCACAGTTGGTCCTAGTCTAGTGGCCGTATCCTTTGCTCAATTTCCACAGTGGACTGTGTAACTCAAGAAAGTAAGAGCTAGAGCAGGAGTGGGAAACCTGCGGCCTTGAGGCTGCAGGTTCCCCACCTCTGAGCTAGAGAGTAATGGATGCTACCATTTTGCTTTTATACAGGTATTAACATCGTAAGGTCAACAAAGCTCACTTTTCAACTTGTAAGAAATGGCATATTTCTCTCCTTCCCCTGTATGAAACAATGAACCTTACTATCCCACTTGCTTAGGAGTGGGACCACTGAGAATATATGCTGGGATATAGATTGGAGTAGGGTTGCTGGTGATAGAGAAATGCTTTTTCCCTTATTTTTTCTTTTATTTACTATATTGCTAATGTACAATATGCCTGTATCTGATGATTAAATACCAATTGAGCACTAGAAAAAGGTACATGGAACACAGGTGAGTAAGGAAGGAGATAGAAGAAGGTGGGGGAAGGACAGTTCTTGCCAAGAGCTCACTTCCTATAGGGGAGGGGAGGACTTGGCAAAACTTGTTATAAATATGTCATTTTATTTTCAGAAATTCATTCAACAAACATTTATTAAGTGCCTACCAAGTGCCAGACATAATCTTAAGGACGATGGTCTGGCAGTACAGTAAAATCTATGGATCTCTTATCAGAATAATATTTTAAATGCATAAAATAAAACACACGGGATTATAAAGAAAACCAATTATATTGAGATGCAAGTATTAATATATACATGTATATTATTTAAAGATCTTTATGAGCAGGTGCTTGCAGTTTGTGGGTTTAAAAAAAAATCAGGTGTACTTTTACATAAATTAAAAATGAGGTTCTTAAAAATCTCAACTTGACCGGATATGAAACAATTGGAAAACCTTCAAAGGTGTATTGAGAAAGTCAGGCTTTTTAAAAAACATGTTTGTCATTCCCTAAAAGAGATTTATTTAGGTAAAAATAGTAAAAACCCCATGCTCCATAGATAATACAGAGAGTTCTAGCTTTTCCGTCAATAGCAAAAAGCAAACACCTAGGTTTACCATTCCAAATATTTTGTTCATTTCTTATTATTGCTGGAATTTCATATTCTTTCTTCTTGTGTGAGATGCCTAAACCAGATGATGGTAGAGATAGTAAGCTGGCATTTACTCAGCTCACCCTACTCAGCCTTGAGAGCTGGCACATCCTCAGCGGGTGATTCAGCTGCTTTTGTCTGTTGGCCATCCTGTGGTTTAGGGTTCTCTGGGTATCTGCATTGGTATGTTTCTCTTTGTCTTTTTTGTTATCATCCTTCTACAGATCAAACACTAAAATATATATTTTTTAAAAACCAAGTTCATGGAGGTCATGCTAAGATTCCTTGGTTTAAATAAACATTTTAGAAATAGGATCAGCCATCTGCATAAATGTAGATGTCTTGACTTCACAAAATTTTGCAATTTTTACTGAACAATGCATATTCAGTTGAAATTCAAGATGTCCTGCCACTAAATTATGTCACATAGCTTTTCCTGGTATATCTTATCACTGTTACTGAGCAGGGAGCACCCAAAGAATCAGGCAACTGAAAATAGGTTTGGGGGGCAATCTGTTTGAGTGACCTAGTATTCTCCAAAGACTTTTGCTTCTTGGCATGGTCAAAATAAATATTACACAATAGTTTCACAACATACTTGCAAAAAAACCATAAGTCAGCATTATCTTTTAAATTGAAACAAGATCAGGGAAATTCTTGGTACTATGAAGTTTGCAAAAGATTGGAGCAGCAACAAACTTTCTTGAGTTTTGAACCCAAGAAAGCAGCACAACTCAAGTATGCTTTGTATAGATGATGTTCCATTTTCTGGGGGTCTGAGTATAAAATTTGCAAATGTGTATGTTGCCTTAACAAGCACAAGGCTATCTTTAGGGTATTTGCCAACCCAGTTTAATGTCACTGTGGTTGTGACTCCACCTTTGAAGTAGCAAATGGAAACCATTATTTGGTTATTTCAAGCAGGAAGACTATTTGCCCTTTACTTGTCTCAACATTCCAGAGAGACATGCCTGGCTTTCAGTTACCAAATAATAGTCTGTATTCCACAGTTCAATAAAGTCATGATTATCCCCATTTGGATGAATCTGATATTGCTAGAAGGTGTCATTCCCTCTTTTCTGTAGTATGTTCAAAAGGTTCCCACCAATAGAAAGACAGATGCTTCCAGGTCCATATCGCCAGAGGGCCATGTTTAAATTGAACAAGGGAATCCTTGTGACCTCTTCCGCTATGTTTTTTAATAGGTTTGATATATGCATTTATGCATGTGTATTTATGTATACAATTCATTGTCCAAGGGAACAGAAGTAAGAATAGAGAAGAAGGAAAAGGTGGAATGGTTTTCTTGATGAAGCCCGAAGTGCCCAGAATCCAGGGGAGAAAACAATCTAGTGAAACATCATCCGAAGTCATGATTCATTTAATTTTAGCTAAGCTGAGAGGAAGACTGGAAAGCAGTGTCAAATGTGATGTACTACAGACCCACCAGAGACTTCTACACTGTGGTACAAAATAAGGAGTGCCTTAGTCTTATCATAGGTCATTGGCAAGGATTCCACAGATTCCTCAGAAATGACAGCCTTCTAGGCATTATTTCTAGGTTTTTCAGGCAGTCCAAATTTCCCATATGGGATATGAATTAAGGCTAAACTTGGCAAATGAGATCTTAGCAAAAAAAAAAAAAAAACCAAACTCTTCAGAGGTCAGTCAAAAGCACTTTCAAAGAGGAACTACCTGGAGGGTTCACAGGATCTATATATAATGTTAAGATGAAAGGGATAGGAGGCTGAGTCTCTACAAAATATTCTGATTTTCCTTTAGGGTGTCTTCCAGCTGAGACAGCTGGAAGTGAAGGTCAATGCCTTCTCCTGGGGATAATGGAAATGAGCTGGAGGGGTCTCAGATGAGCACATAACAAACTGGAGTCTTATCACAAAAGCCATTTCCGTAATTGGGCCCCTTGTCTCTTCTCAGCTGAGCAGTGAAAGACAGAATGGCGAATGTTGATTGAACCTACCTCTGATTCATAGAGGTGGTCTCTCCAGAGCCAGGCTGAAGAATTTTGCGAGAGGAAGACCAAAGCTGCTCATCTCCTTTAAAGGCTCAGAGAGTGTTAGGGCTGGTAGGTACCTGGGAAATCATCTAATTCAACAACTTCAGTTGAAAGCCTGGTAGACTTGAATGCTCTTTTCAAAAGGCTACACGGTTTGGAACAATCAGCCAAAGGAAATCTATCCTGAAGCAACACACACACAAGGAAGCTATATTCAAGCCTACACTACTGGAGTCGTGCTACTTTCAAAATTTTCTTTGCAACACACACACACACACACACACACACACACACACACACACACACATACACACACACACGCATGCTGTAGTTTTCAAAATTGGGACTTCTTAATGAAAGCAGTTGATTTTCTCTTTTGTCTGTGTCGACCCAAACAACTTGCAGGAAGGATTATGTCTTTGTTGCTGCTTTTTAAACAGCAGAAATATCATTTTAAAATGTCAAGAATGATGATATTAATCTGCTTACGTGAACACTTCATAAAAAAGGCAAGCACTGATTGCACTTCCCTTAAAATTTAGAACAATCTCTGATTTCTTAACAGGAAGTTTAATTATTTAATATCAGATTAAATGAACTCATATCCGTCAAACCTTTAGGGGTTGTGACAAACATTGAGCTATTGAGGAGTAGCAAAACAGAGCCATCTAGTGGCTAGAACAATGATTAGTTAATCAAACTGCATTTCCTGATCATGGTACTTAGCCATGATACCAACCCATTGGAAGTGCTAATCAGAATTCAAACAGATACAGCCAAAACCTTACTCTGTCCAAGGTGATAATATCATATATATACTAATCTTAAGAAAACAGAAAATTACTGACATATTTTGAGAGTACATTTGTCAAGATCTCAAACATTTAAAAATTATCTCTGGTTTTTGGGTCCATTAAGTATTTGTTTGAACAACACTGAAGCTATTTAAAACTGTCCAGGCTTCCCTCCCTAATCATATGCTCTTCTCCTCTCCTCACACCCTCAATAAATAGTAATTACTTTTTATTTAAATTCCTGGAGTGAATGATGAGATGTGCCCCTCAGTGATTCTTAACTTGGGAATCTGTATCCTAATTTAAAAAATATATATATAGCTATGGTTTCCTTTGCATATATATATTTACTTTATACATTTAAAAACATTATTCTGAGAAGCAGTCCATAAGCTTTACTAGATTGCTAGACTGTTGTTGTTTTTACTTTAAACTATTTAAAATGTTTAGAGAATACAGAAAATCAAATGAGTAGGGTAACAAAGTTAGCTGGGACAGGACGGTACAAGGTTAAGAGATTAAGGTGTACATTGCTGGAAAAGCCAGTGAAACTCAGAATCTAAGTGTAGGTTTAGGGAAAATTCTGGGAAAAATATGTAACTGATTGCAGATTGAGCAGGTGCTTTCCCTTGTTTTGCCTGGAGGCAACAAAATTCCCTTTGGGGAAGAATTTTTCTCAATGTCTTTCAACAGAAATATCAAGCTTTCATGGCAAAGAAAAGGTTAAGAACTTGTGTTTTGGTAAGAAAAAGGGAGTCATTGTGTAAGTCCATTTAACACCTTTTCTATTCAAGCAATATTTAAAGAATTCAGAGGGAAAAATTGGAGATGGGAAAGGGTCTATTTGAGACACATTTTGATCTGACAGAAAGCCAGATTATACAATATACCATTAAAAAAAAAACCCACTGTCAATGTAGGTGAGTTATAAGCCAATGAGGACAGAGGAAAGAAGTATAGTACCAGAGAAGTATGATTGTCCTAGAAACCAGATAGACAGCAAATGTATTCTAGAGCTAGACAGAACCTTAGAGATCCTTGAGTCTAACCTCATTTTATAGATACTTCTTGATGGAAGTAGGGAAGAGAGTCATAGAAAAACCTCATGGGGGAAATATTTATACTTTCTTGGGGCAGTGGTGGGGGTGATGCAGTCTAGAGGTTAGGGGTCCTGGAATTCCAAAATCACGACACCTGTGTCCTGCCCGAAAGAATTCGACCCAAGCCTTCTTGCAGCCAAAAACAAGGTTTATTGAAGATTCGCCATATTAGCTAGACTCTTAAGGAGTCTGAGCATCTATGGGCTATTGGCTAGATTCTAAGAATCAGAGCTTCTTAATGGAGACAAGATGGACCTTATATACAGAAAGACTGTGGGAGGGATCTAGGAGTGGCCAAGTAGTTTGGGGTGGGAGGAGGGGCCTAAGGAGATCTGGATGGGAGTGGCCAGTAAACTAGGGTGAACAGAACTCCTGGGACTTGGACCTCGTGGCCAAGGGAGAATGGAGCCTAGCTAGGATTAAGGGTGGGAAATAGCCAGGGGCCATAGGGAGGAAAAACAATGGAGGGGAGATTGGGTGTAGCCACAATGAAAGGCCAGTAGATGGAATTATAGCCTCAGGGGAACACCAGAGATTTGGCCATGTCCAGGGAAAGTCCAGGGTTTTTCCTTTCTGGGGCCCAGATTCCAGGATATGGGAAGTGAGGGTGGGAATCTGTTTGGAACCAAGAAAAAAAAACAGGAGATTGTAGGAAGTAACAGAGAGAGTTACTTTAGGAAGCTTCTCTCCTAGTTGATAGAACTGAAGAGACTAAGAAATACTTCAGTTCAGATTAAATTAAGCAGTTAAAGATCTAAGACTAGAGACAGATTTAGGAGAAGAAATGAAAAAGGCCAATGAAAGCCAAAATATAAGTAGCCTTTGGAGGACTTCAAAGCCCAGGGTGTTTTGGTTAAAAATTTTCCTGAAAGTAGAAGGGAAGCCAGAAGAATTTGTCATAACTAATGATAAGTGAAATTCAAATTTAGGAGATACCATGTATTTTACTTACAGGTTCAGGGGCAGTGATAGTATCAATAGGTAAGAGATATGTAAGAGGGACAGAAATCTGACCTGCAGGATAGTAGCCAAAGGTCACCACTTGCACCCTGCCCTCACCTGTATTGTTAAATACTTCCTTGTCACTTGTTGAAACTCCAGTGTTATTTTTTGCTCGTTTCCAAGAGCAAGATGAAAGTTGAATGGAATTTCCTAGTGTCAACCTAAATATTGAAATTCTGGGAGAAAACACACTGAGGTGTGGTAAAGTTGTTGTGAGGAACAAAAAAATTTTGGCCAGAGGGATTTCCTTCTTTTTCCTTGTTGGGTATACCTTTAAGCCCTAGGTATATTTTGACCAGTGCAGTAGTATCATATGAGAAAGTTCTAACTGAAGTTCCTATGTAAGAAGAAATCCTAGCAGCTTGTGACAGTGTCAGCAGACCGAAGTAAATCAGCAGGAAGCAGCCCAGCCTCAGACGATAGCAACAGTTCTACAGACCAACAACAGTCAGCAGCTTCAGAGATAGCAAGGAACAACAGCTGCAAACACAGAGTGTAGCTGGAGTGAGACACATTTGGTTGTTGGGAATGGAACCTTAAGGGTTTTTCCAGCTAAGAAAGTGCCCCAGGATTTGAGTTTTCCAGGGAATATTCCCTCTCTGACAGGTGGCATGGAGAATAGTACATTTGAAGCTCAGGTGGATTTTTCCTAAATAAAAGTTTTACTGTTTGATTTATCACTTTTAATCTTTGGATAGAGAATTCACTGGGGCTTGAGTCAGACACCCTATACCTAAAACACTCTGCACTAAACTTGGGATAGCAAGGGACTCCAAAGTCATGGGGAAAACCTAGGAAAAGCTACATGAACGCCAATTTTGAGTCAGTCAGATATTAAACATTTATTTAGTGCCTACTGTGTGCCAGTCACTGAGCTAAGTGCTGCAAATTCAAGTAAAAGACAGTTTCTGTTCTTAAGAAGTTTACATTGTAATTGGGGAAGATAACACACAAGATGATGTGGAAAAGTAGGGGGGGAAGGGAGGAGAAGGAAGCGGAGGTCCCCAGCACCAGGGACATGATGAGGACCAGAGAAGTCCAAGAGCAGTGCTGCTGGTGGGGAATGGAGAGATGATTGTACTAAACCCCTTTCTTAAATAGAGGCACTGCAAGCTCATGGCTCTGCCTTCTGTTCCAGTTAGGGGAGCACTGATGAGATATGCACACTGAACTAGTTCAATCTTGCAGGATAATCAGATTTCCCAATGTGTTTCTTTTCTTTTTTTAAAAGGTTCCGATATATAAAATTTTACTTAAAATTGGCAATAAAAATATTAGTGAGGTTATCTGTAGTTATTACATGGAGGTAAAATCAAGTGTATTTTATGTTAATGTTGTATATCACATGTATAGATAAGAATTTTGTTTACATTACATTTGAATTTACATTAACAAAATTTACGCCTTTTTCTTAAGAAATCTCAGGTGAAATACTCATTGAAGCACATTGTAATTTTATACCTGAAGTACAAACAAGAGTCACTAGAACGCTGAAGGTCCCCTTATAAATGTTTTCTACTCTAATCATGACAGCTCGGGTAAAATTCAATAAAAATTCTCCATGGCAATTTTTAGAATTTCATTCAGATTTTCTCATTAAATTTAGAAAAAAGTAGATATACTATTGTATGAAAATTCCCAGAGTACTTCAGGACCTCTAAATGGTTGATTATTAAATCACTGACAGTCTAAGCATTTTAATGGCCATGTAGAAGAAAATGTATTTCAGTTTCCATCTATTTGTTACTCTCAGTACTATTTAATATTCCATGTATTAGTTACTCTCAGTACTATTTCAAATTCTTAAAGCATCATGAGAAGTAATACAGACACAGTTGAAACGACTTTAGTATATGTCTCTTAGTGTGACATTTTATGTTGGGCATTAAGAGACTTAACTCTGTATTTGTTACTGTCTTCTCAATATATATAAATATATATATATATATATACACATACGTACACACACATATATATATGAACAAAGCATTATTCTGTGATCTAAATGGCTCAGTTCTCACAAGTCAACAAGCAGTTATTAAGCACTTATTATGTGCCAGGCACTATGTTTAGTATACAAATACAAGGAATACAAATACGAGCATAAGGAAGACAGTCCCTGCCTTCAAGAAGCTTACATTCTAACAGGAGAAAGCAACACATAAAAGAGAGCTGAAAAATGAGATGAGAGGGAGAGTAGGTACCCTCATACAGTGGAGAAGACCAAAGAGTCAGAATTAGAGCAAGGGAAGGAGTAACAGTGAGCACAGCTTGCACTTCCGCACAATGAAGATTCTGAGAGGGATTCACCAATCAAAGGAGGATACCACAAGGGTAGAGGAGGTATCTTCCTTTGTCAGAAGGCAGAGAGTCAGGGACAGAGCAAGGAAAGGAGTGAAGGAGTGACAGATTATCCTTACTTTGAGGGATGTCTTTTGTTTTTAAGATCACATTCTTTTTTATCCTTTTTTTTTAAGAAAAATGTTTTAAACTAAGTATTGATGTATCACATTCATTTATGAATTTTTTCCTCTTTTTTTGTCTGCAGTGTTGATTGATTATAAAGTTGAATCCCCTGGGTTGTTCCTTAGAGCTGTGCCAATGCTTCACTTGGCATGCCTGCAGTAACTACCTGAGAACCTGCCATGGACTTCCATCAGTCATTGGAACTCTGGTAGCTCCCCTTACCTTTCATATTTCTTAAGATCATTATGTCTCCAGTACTCCTTTACCTTCCAGCAGGAAAAATTTGCTGAAAAGGCGCAGAAGGAACACAAGGTACCATGTGTCTTCAAAGCCGTATGATATACAGGTAGAGGAGGAATTCCCCCACCAGGAAGCTTATAGCATTTCTTCCTCTTCACTCAAACTCTTCATGTTTCACTTGCGTCCTGTATTTGAAAGTCAGATTTTCTATTCAGCTCTGGTCTTTTCATCAAGAATGCTTGAAAGGCCTCTATTTCACTGAATAACCATTTTTCCCCCTGAAGGATTATACTCAGTTTTATGGGTAGGTGATTCTTGGTTGTAATCCTATGTTCTTTGCCCTCTGGAATATTATATTCCATGCCCTTCTATCCCTTAATGTAGAAGCAGCTAAATCTTGTGTTATCCTGATTGTGTTTCCACAGTACTTGAATTGTTTCTTTCTGGCTGCTTGTAATATTTTTTCCTTGACCTGGGAACTCTGGAATTTGGCTGCAATATTCCTAGGAGTTTTCCTTTGGGGATCTCTTTCAGGAGGAGATAGGTGGATTCTTTCAATTTCTACTTTGCCCTATGATTCTAAAATATCAGGGCAGTTTTCCTTGATAATTTCTTGAAAAATGATGTCTAGGCTCTTTTTTTGATCCTGGCTTTCAGATAGTCCAATAATTTTTAAATTCTCTCTCCTGGATCTATTTTCCAGGTCAGTTGTTTTTCCAATGAGATATTTCACATTGTTTTCTAATTTTTCATTTTTTGGATTTGTTTTAAAGTGTCTTGATTTCTCATAAAGTCACTAGCTTCCAATTGCTCTATTTTAATTTTTAAGGAAGTATTTTCTTCAGTAAGCTTTTGGACTTCCTTTTCCATTAGGCCAATTTTGTTTTTTAGGGCATTCTTCTCCTCATTGGCTTTTTGGACCTCTTTTGCCATTTAGATTAGGCTATTTTTTAAGGTATTATTTTCTTTAGTATTTTTTGGGGTCTCCTTTAGCAAGCTGTTGACTTGTTTTTCATGATTTTCTTGCATCACTCTCAGTTTTTCCTCTGCTTCTCTTACTTGCTTCTCAAAATCCCTTTTGAGCTCTTCCAAGGCCTGGGACTGATTCATATTTTTCTTGGAGGCTTTGGATGCAGGAGCTTTGACTTCATTGCCTTCTTCTGGTTGTTTGTTTTGATCTTCTTTGTCACCAAAGTAAGATAATATAGTCTGACTGTTTTTGTGCTGCTTACTTATGATCCCGGCCAATCACTTGAGTTTTAAACTCTTTGTTAAGGTAAGAGTCTGCTTCCAATGTGGAGAATGTACTGTCCCAAGTTTCAGGGGTTTTGTGCAGCTGTTTTCAGGGATACTTCTAGGGACCTGTAAATTTTCAGTTCTTCCAAGGTGGTATGATAAGGGGCAAGGTGTTTCTTCTCCACAGCCACAACAAACTCCACCACACCAGTGCTCCTCCTCGCCCCAGGACCACTCCTCAAAACTGTGACCCAAATCCAAGCACAGACAAAGCAAGAGATTTCTGCCTCAGCACTGGCAAAGAGATCCCTGCAATCCCTCTCTGATCAGCCACCTGATTCCCCCTCAGTCTGTGGGCCTGAAGCTCAGGAGTCAGCCACTGCCCTGAGGGCACACTTGAGACTTGTGGCTGATACCTAGCCCCTCTCCCTCACAGCAGTCACAGACTTTTCCCACTGACCTTCCAAGTTATCTTTGGTGTTTGTGGGTTGAGAAGTCTGGAAATCACCACAGCTGCCCATGATTCAGTCCTCTGAGGCCTGCTCCAGGGTCACTATGGCCTGTGTGCCCAGGCCACACTGCGCTCTTCTCCCTGCCTGGCGCGATATGCCTTTCCAATCAACCATCCAGGTTGTCTTGGGCTGGAAATTTGTTTCACTCTGTCTTTTTGTGGATTCTGCTGCTTTAGAATTTGTTTAGAGCCATTTTTTTTACAGGTATTTGGAGGGGTTTGGGGGAGAGCTCAAGCAAGTCACTGCTTTCCCTCTGCCATCTTGGCTCTGCCCCCTCCCCAATGTGTTTCTTGAAGAAGAAAGGATGGAGAGGAAGAAAGATGTTCAAAAGCAGTCTAGCTGGTGGGAACTAGAGTCCAGTTTTCGGTCAATACAAGGAATAATTAAAAAATTGGATTATAAGTAAACAATTTAAACAATTAAAGCTGTCACCAAATGTAATTGCCTGACTTGTGAGGGTCCTGTCACTGAAAGTCTTGTAGTGATGACCACCAGATGAACTCTTATCAAGGATATGGTAGAGAAGATTCCTAAACCGGGTATGTTGTTTGACTATATGACTTCTAAGGTTTTTTTATAGTCTTGGATTCTATGATCACAGTTATTCAGATCTTGCTCCAAATAGTATTTGTACTTATAGTTATCATATAAACCTAGGTGATCAGTGTTTAATCAATGTTTACATGATTTTGTGGAAGTTGCCCCCCTTTTTTAATAGAAAAAGGTCCATTAAAGACCTGCTTATGAGTATAATTACATTTCTCTCAATATGAGTCTATAGCTAATTTCAGCTGAGTGGAAATTACCTAACATATTACCTAGGGATAATTCTTTGGTGGGAGGTAATTCATCAGTAGCAAGCCCACTGAATTTCTCCTTTTATAGTGCTTTTTTTAAGTCTTTCTGGCTTTGAATCTGTTATTTCTAGTCTGAGTAGTCTATATCCTTCTTGTCAAGCTGCCTAAATCTTAATTTTTTTAAGGATTTATGACTTGAGGCCTGAGGACTGCTTACCAGCTGGTGTCTGGGATTTTTAGAATGGGATATTATACCTGAATCACCTTCTTTTCTCTACCAGTCACTTGACACACTCCTGCCAATTTATTTTGCATTTTTTTGTGGCATTAGGAAATGTGATTTCAGTAATTTAGGAAATTTTTGATATGGGCATTCCCTTCATCAAAGATTAACAGCTCTCCTTCCACTTAGAGTCTTGGAAAGTTGCTTAGATCACTGAGAGGTTACATGACTTACCTGTGGTCACACAGACAGTATATACCAGGAGAAAGACATGAACTCAATTTTTTTTTGTCTCCAAACTTAGGCTTTTCTGTCCTCTATCATTCCCTTCCACAACACTTAGTCCATTTTTGGCATATAATAAGTAAATCACTTAATAAGTCCCTGTTGACTAAGATAGGTTAAGAATGATGAAGACTGAAGAAAGAATTAGATGTGGTCATTAAAAATTGTTGATTACAGGGAGCCACCATGGCAGAGTAAGAAGTAAGTCACTCTCCCTCTCCCTCATTGACCTCTGAAAGCCCAGAAAATATTGAGCCAGGAAAAATTCTGAGCCAGCAAAAAGACAGGGCACAGCAGTCTTGTCCCTAGGAAGCTAGGGGGATTAAGACGAAAGGCCTTTCTCACTCTGGGGCAGGGGGAGCAGTACAGGATTGGAGGCATCCCAGCTAGCCAGCTGCAAGCCCCACCTCAGCATACCAGTGGGAGATTCTGAGACTCAGGTTGGTGGAACAAGCAAGGGCCAATACCAGGACTCCAGAGAGCCTCAATACAGGAATGGGAACTGGTAGACACTAGCTCAGAAAATGATGGCATTCTCCAGCAGCAAAATCACCCAGTGCTTCAACACAACTCTGGGAAGCACAACTCCAGAAGGAAAGCTCCAGGCTAACAGAAATCCACCAGCAGCAAAACATCCTTTTACAAGGTTCAGGCTACCAGGAGCCAAACATTCAAGTGCAAGGCCCTGGTGAGCAGGAAAAGAAGCTTGGGTAAGTGCCCCCTTCGCTCCAGCAGGCAAACTCAATAGTTTTTTTTTTTATTTTTTGGTTTTTTTTTGTAAAAAGTCAGAAAAAGGCAAACACCATGAACAAAAAACAAATGCAAAATGACCATAGAGTCCTATTTTTGGGAAAGGGAAGATCAAGGCACAAATTCAGAAGAGGACAACATTGTTAATATACCCACATATGAAACCTCAAAGGGGAATATGAATTGGTCGCAAGCCCAAAAAGCCTTCTTGGAAGAGTTCAAGAAGGATTTTAAAAGTTAAATAAGAGAGGTAGAAGAAAAATTGGGAAAAAAGAAATGAGAGGTATGCAAGAGAGGGTCAACGGTTTGGAAAAGGAAGGACAAAAATTAATTGTAGGAACAAGCCCCTAAAATGTACAATTGGCCAAATGGAAAAGGAGGCACAAAAACTCACTGAAGAGAAGAACTCCTTAAAAAGTAAAATAGGCCAAATGGAAAAGGAGGTACAAAATCTAATAGAAGAAAACAACTCTTTAAAAATTAGAATGGGGCAAGTGGAAGCTAATGACTCTATGAGAGAGTAAGAATCAGTCACATAGAAACAAAAGAATGAAAAAATACAAGAAAATGTAAAATACCTCATTGGTAAAACAATTGACCTGGAAAATAGATCCAGAAGAGACAATTTTAAAATAATTGGTCTACCTGAAAGCCATGATAAAAAAAAAAAGAGCCTGGACCAATCCTAAAGGAAATTATCAAAGGAAACTGCCCTGAGATCCTAGAACCAGAGGATAAATTAGTCATCAAAAGAATCCACTAATCACCTCTTGAAGGAGATCCTGAATTGGAAATACAGTAGCTAAATTCCAAAACTACCAGATGAAAGAGAAAATACTGCAAACAGCCAGAAAGAAACAATTCAAATATTGTGGAACCACAGTCAGGATTTCACAGGACCTTGAAGCTTCTACATTAAAGGGTTGGAGGGTGTGGAATAAATATTCCATAAGGCAAAGGAACTTGGATTACAACGAAGGATCAACTAACTACCCATTGAAACTGAGCATAATCTTTCAGGGGAGAAGATGGACATTCAATGAAATAGGGAACTTCTGCTCTGAGTTTTATAATCTAGCCAATAGCTCACAGATGCTCAGATTCCTTAAGAGTCTGGCCAATATGGTGGATCTTTAATAAACCTTGTCTTTGGCCAAAAAAAAAAATTGTTGATTACTTTAGAGTGAGCAGTTTCAGTTGGATGATGATGTGGGAAGCTATATTGCAAGAGTTAAAGAGTGCTAAGAGGCAAAAATCTTAGACAGCTTTTTCTAGGAGTTTGACTGAAAAAGAGAAAAGAGATGTAGGATGAGAACTTGAGGGGATAATAGAGTCTTGTAAAGGTTTTTCAAGGATAGGAGAGAGGGGCATATATGGAGGCAGTAGAGAAGGAACCACTAGATTAGGAGAGGTTGAAGATTAGATATACAGGGTATTAGTAAGGTTATAACCTGCAGTAAAAATGTGAGTAAATGGAAATGAGAACACATATAGAGGGATTTGACCTTGACAAAAAAAGACCACATCGTTGTCAAAGACTAGGGAGAAAGAAAAGAAAGCAGTTTAAGGCTTTATAAGATGGAAAGAAGGGGAGAAGAAGCTTCCCAATTTTCTCAGTAAAATAAAAAGCAGCATCCTCAGCTGAGAGGAAAAAGAGGGAGGTGTAGGAGACTTGAAAAGAGAAGGTATGGAATAGCATCTATGCAGAAAAAGGCAATCAATTAGAGAGATGTGAAAAGTCTGCCTTTATGAAATGAAGGGTCAGGTGAGGTGAGATGAAATAAGTTTAATGTTTCCAGTCAGTACAATTGCATGTCTTCTAGCTTTGTTCAGTGGCACATGCTTAGGAAAGGAAGAGATAGATGATAGGAGGAATTCTGTACTAAGTTTTGACAAGGGGTAAGCAGCAATAGGACAAGGAACTAAGGTGATTGAAGAGTATAGGGCAGTATGGAGCTAATTGACTAACCCTAGGATCCAGATTGGTAAGGTAGGAAAATTAAATTAGAGCAAGAGTAATGGATTGAGTGAGGGGTGGAAGAATTGGAGAACATAATGAGAACAAAGAACTGATTTAGGATTGGTTAGACAAGATGGAATAACAAGTAATGATCATATCAAGGAGTATTAATTAAGGAAGTATAGGTAATGGTGAGATCTACTCTTTCCTATCATCTTATCATCTAGTCCATCATTCCATCTCAGCCACACAAAGAAATAGTAAACAGCGTATCTCCCCATTTCCCACAAGTGTTCTCTTTGTGTGACTGAGATGGAATGGTGGAATAGGTTATAAGACTGAAAGAACCTGAGAAATTAGGAAGCAAGGGAGTTTGAGGGAACACCACTATGGATGTTGAAGCTCCCTAGTATAAAGTCAAGAATTGGGTAGAAGAGAAAGATTGTGAGTCACTTGCTGAACTTGAGAAAGAAGGGAGAATGACCTGGAATCTGGTCATGCCAGTCAACAGGGATTAATTAAGTACTTACTTTATGCTCAGTGTGGGTTAACTAGTGGAAATGGAAAGAAAAAGCCACCATGACCTGAATTAGGTGGAAATTTTTGTTGGAATAAACCTCAAAGGAAGAGAGATTGCTGAGTAAGGATAGGAAAGTGATTCTTGAAAGGGCAATGGAAAACCAGGAGTATCCCTACTTCCTTCTAGGAACAGAAGAAACAGAATACTTTGTATATGTGAGGGGGGGTGGGGAGAAGTGGTAATAAAGTCTTCTCTATCCAGTTCTAGAGAGGATGTTAAAAAGAGATACAGTGTTATCAAAGGGAAGCTAGTCATTGAGACCTAATAGATAGTGAAAGAAAGAGGTATAGATTGATGGGACCTTTGATGATATGGAAGAGCAATTCCATGGTACAGTGGAAGGGGTAGGCAGGTTTGGAGTGAAACATGGGTGGGGGAGGGAAGAGAAGCATGGTCATGAAAGAATGAGAGTGGGGAGGGTATGACTAGTTTACTCATATATGGCCAAAATTTAAGTAATACAGGGAGAGGAACAGTTGGTGTGGGGAGGTTATTAGCCATGTAAAAATGCTACAGTTTCAAAGAGATATTGTTATTGGGCAAGGACTATGGCTTATAGATTATTAGCTTCATCTCTCTTATATTTGGCTAGAGGAAGAAGGAAACAGGCAGTGCTGTAGCCTACCCCAACTGGCAGAGAGTACTGGGAAAAACTTGTATCTAGGTCACTAACAGCCTGCTTCTTTAGTGTGGCTGGAATAAGAGGAAAACCTTAAGCAAGTATAACTGATCATTATGAAATGACTTACAAATTATGAAACATAGATTCAGTTCAACAGAAAAAAGTCTGGTACAGTGGAAAGAGCATTGGACTGGGAAACAGAAGCCGTTGGTTTAAATACCAGCCCAAAGACTTCTGAGATCTTTGCCTTCTACAAAATGAGGAGACTGGAAGAGAAAGATGGCTTCTAAGATTACCTCCCGCTCTCAATCTATGACCCTAGGAATATTCATTAAGCACCTGCCACTTTCCAGGCACTGTGCTGGAGATATAAAACAAACAAACAAATAAAAACTAGTCCCTGCCTTCAAGAAGCTTATATTTTATGGAAAACTAGAAGATAATCTTGCTATTAGAAATCCTCTGAACTATTGTTGGGGGCCAAATTTTCTCTTCTCTTTAACTTTTCTCATCAGCAAATAAATATTAGATATCAACATCAGGGTCTCTTGGATAGGCAGAAACTGGGAAAAATGGTAAAGTAAGTTAATATGAACAGAGAAATATGATAACAACCAATATTCCAAAGAAGCAGCTTGTTCAAAGCAAGTAGTCTGAATGAGGTCTTCAAAATGGATTCCTTAATCTTTTTGGTTTTATGAACCCCTTCGGTAGTCTGGTGATGCCTATACAGGGGTAGGCAACCTGTGGCTTCGAGGCTACATGTGGTCCTCTAGGTCCTCAAGTGCAGCCCTCTGACTGAATCCAAACTTCACTGTGAAGGACCAAGAGGGCCACATGTGGCCTCGAGGCCGTAGGTTCCCTACCCTTTCTCAGGATAATGTTTTTAAATGCACAAAATAAAATTTCTAGTATTATGAAGGAAACCATTTAAATTAAAATACAGTCATCAAAATATATTTTTAAAATAAGTTCATGTAGACCAGGTTAAGAATCCTGGTTTATAAAAAGTGTGGCAAAATTTGGGTATGCCAATTCTTTCAGCAACAGTATTTCCGTATAGTGGTAGGCAAATCACGTGACTGAAGAGGAAAAGAAAATGCCTTACGTTCTACTACTGCAAGTGAAAGTAACTGTACTGTTATTTCTTTGCTGTTAAATGTAGCCGTGACATCTGGGATTTAGGACACTACTGTCTAAGAAAACTTTAGCAGCAATTTTCTGAAGAGCAGTCACATCAATGAACTTTAGGCCCTTTGTTCAGAAATCAAATTATGGTTAAGCACATTCAAGGAAAGACAGTATCTAATAGAGAGTTACTTACCAAAGGAGGATTTCAATCTTGGATTCATTGGTTTATTTTGTTAAAAGGGGGATTAGTGAGAGGAGCAGACTGGAAACCACAGTCAGCAAAGATCCAACTGCTTCTCCTTCAATCTGTGTAGTGACTATGCTTTTCTTAAGCATCATACAAATTGGGATTCTTTTGATGACAATGTGGGTAATTTTGCTTCCATGTATTGAGTGGTTAAGACAGGTAAGGGCCATTAGCCTGCATCTTATCTCAGGAGTCAATTCAACAAAGATTAAGGGTTTTTTTTGTTGTTATAAGGTCTTTTATTTTGTTGATTGATTGATTGGTTTTTGGTTTCGATAAAATAAGAAGTATTCCCAAGATAGTTTAAATGAATAGACCTCCAGGAAATACATAATCATTTCCTGCTCCCATTGAGTTCTGCAATTAATGAATAAGTGAACATTAGTCAAATGGTATGCTGTTGATGATTTCCATGAAAATATATAATGAGATGTTTTACAGTACTAAAAAAAAGAGGGGAAAGCTAGGTGGTACAGTAGATAGAGTACCAACCTCGGAGTCTGGAGGACATGAGTTCAAATGTGACCTCAGACACTTAGTAACTGTGTGTGTCAAGTCATTTAAACCTCATTGCCTCAAACAAACAAAAAATGAATGATGAGGGACTAGGGTTTAGAAGAGAGAATAATGTTTTTGTTATTTATTAGTTGTCCAGTTACATCTAAATCCTCACAATTTCATTTGAGGTTTTCTTGGCAAAGATACAGAAGTAGTTTGCCTTTTTCTTCTTCAGCTCAATTTACAGATGAGAAAACTGAGGCAAACAGGGTTAAGTGACTTGCCAGGGTCACACAACTAGTAAGCATAGCTTAGCAAATAAGATTTGAACTCAGGAAAATGAGTCTTCCTGACTTCAGGCCTGGTACTCTATCCACTGCAATGAATGATGAGAGGCTTGGGTTCAGAAAAGAGATTAAAGTTTGATACATTTATTTGAGAGCTATTTCCATGCGGATGATAATTCAACTAGTAGGAGTTAGGAGCAGTGAGAGAGGTTACTTAAAGAGTAGAAGATCTAGAATAGACTGTTAAGGGACATACATGCTTTAGTGGTGGAAAGTGCATGACACCAGCAAAGAAGACTAAGAAACAGCAATCAGATAAAGGATGAGCAGGAGAGAATAGTGCTACTCAAGCTAAGACAGAAAGCTAGGAGAAAGGGATAGTCAATTGTTAAAAGTTGCCAAAGTCAAAGATGGAGGAGGACTGGAAAAGACCATTATATTTAACAGTTGAAAGATTATTGCTAACTTCAGGACAGTAGCTTCAGTGGAGCTGTGGGGTTGTAAACTAGATTCTAAATGGTTGAGAACCAAGAACTGAGAACTAAGAGAGTGGTTAAAAAAAAAAGGTAGAGACAGCAAGACTTCACTATAGTAGATAGAAGGAAATGTTACCAAGGAGAGAGAATCTTCTTGAGTACATCTCCTATACTATTTTTTCAACTAAATACAAACATACATACACACACATGGTGCTTTAAGGCCTCTAAAGTTCTTTGCAAATATTAGCTCATTTTATTATCACAACAACCCTGGGAGATAGGTGATATTATTACCCCTATTTTTATTGATGAGGAAACTAAGGCAGTCAGAGGTTAAATCACCTGCCTAAAGTCACACAGCTATTAAGTGTTTAAGGCCAGATTTGAACTTAGCTCTTCCTGATTCCAGATCCAGTACTTTAACCATTGTAATGCATACCTGACCAGAAAATATACCAAATTGTATTTAAAATTCTGCCCTTTAAAATCAAATGGAGAAAATTATAGCTTGAATCACTTAGCAAAATAAATTTCTGAACTTTTTTGAAAGTAATTGTAGATTTAAAACCAGAAGGGATTTTACAGGCTCCCTCACCTCCTTAAAAATAGATGAGTATACTGAGCCCTGAAGAGGTTAAATCAATTTCTTGAGGGTTTAAGGTATTTCTTACCTTAAATACCATAGCCAGGATTCAAATCCAGATGCTTTGACTCCAAATCCAGTGGTCTTTACTGTGTTGTGTTTCTAGTGCTAGATTACTCAATAGGCACACTAGGTACATGTCGGGAAACTTTCAAAGTCAGGAGAAATAAAGCAGAAAACAGAAGTCAAATCGACAGTTATTCAGAGATGTCCTGCTATAAGAGTACCATTTTCAAACCATTTCTTTACATGCTAGCCATGTGCACATCTATCTGTGCCAACCATTCTTCAGTCACAACAATGGCCCTGTCTTCTCGGTCTTGACATAGCACAGAAGCTATGCTTGAGGGATAAATTCTGGAGAGTTTTATGGTGATGAGGCTCTCCAAATGCAGCCAAGCTAGCCCTCAGATAACAGATACCCAGTTTATCAGATGTCCCATATTTGAAGCTTTTCCAGCTTGGGAGGTGGTGCCAGAGTTTACAGTTGTCTGGCATAGCCTTTGAGGACCCAGGGTAATCTCCAAACCATAATAAAGCATCAGAGGAGAGCTTTAGTGACAACCTGATGATTGGTTTTTAAGTTTAAATGATGGGAGAAGATTTTCAAAGTCTTGGTGTCAACAGGCCACACAGGGTCATAATCTATCATTGCTGGATTCCAGAGATTTACTCCAATTTATTACTTGAAACCAGTAGGACAGTACCCAGTTCTCTAATGTGTTTATATTCTAATTTTATAGGAGAAATCCCAGAAAACCAATTGACGCATTGTGCAGCAAGTGATTGTTTTACAACCAGCACACCTATGAATAATACTAATTACTCAAAAAATGAGTTAATCAACACCCTGCTGGGCATCTATACTGGTATGTACATAGAGTAAATATCAATTAGTTATCAATAGCAACTGAAATTCTCTTCCTTTTTCTTGTGCTTACTTAAAAAAAGGCCACGTCCCAAAATTAAAGAATTTCTCTTCTAGAAGATATCTGATACATTTGTGAAGGGTTGGTTTGCTTTGGCAGGTCTTTCTCGTGTGAAGTTAGATATGTCAGAGTTACTCTTATCCCAGTGCATTGTCAGACTAAGCCTAATGATTCATTGGTGAAATAAACAAGGATGAAAGGCTCAGTGAACCAAAACCATCACATTTGGTGGTAGTCTCCCTGTAGCCCCAGAAGAAGCTCATGTACACAGCTAACTTTTCATGGCATTTCAGCCTGGAAGCATTTGGTGGTTATGCCCATTCTCTTCTGTCTTCAGCTTTCCTTTCAGATGAGAATCTTGAGCTCTGGTTCATGGCAGACATTTTATCTTTTGTGTCTTCAGAGAATGACTCTGTAGATCCCTGCTTGCCAGTTGGTGTTCACAGGATCCAGAGAATTATTCTAGACGATTCAACTGATGAGAGGTTGGGAATTGCTGATTAAGAGTCAACTTGCAGGCAGTACTTACATAGATTTCTGTGAGACAGTATTTCTGAGGTCCCACTTGTGTCTGAGATGAGAAGGTACAACAAGAGATGATAAATTACCCTCACAATCAGGAAACAGTAGCCATGTTTCATTTACAGGGTTGCATAATTCAAACATAGAGTGGTAAGACAGTAATTTGCCACCTCCTCCTAAGATCCAGTTCTAATTCCAGTAAGTTCTGAAATCTCTAGATACACAGTCAAAGCCAAATGATGTCAACAAAAAACCAAGGTCATATTTACCTGATCTCTCTGCTTAAAGGTGGCAGCCTTTATAACACCCCTTTGTGTTCTAGGGTAGTTCTGTCAACCATATAAGAGAAATATAAAGAAAAGATTACATACCAGTGCTTCTCAAATGTTTTCTGTCAAAGATTCTTCCCAGTATCCAAGAGGCAATGTCGTACAAAAGTAAAAACAGGATGGGGCTGCATTGCAGGATTGAGTTTCAATCTTACCTCTTCCCCTAGCTAATTAGTGGAAGCTAGGGGAAGACCTCAGTTTCTTCATCTGTAAAATGAGTGCACTGGACTTGATAACCTGATCCTTTGATCCAGTACAGTATGATCCTATGATCTCTAAAGTCTGCTCCAGCCCTCTGTGCATACTTTTTTTTAGTGCTTTCATGTTTTCCTGCTTTGCTCCATTACAGTGAGTTCATTTTTGACCTTCCTAACTATTGACAGACATCCATTTCATTGTTTTCCTTTCTCCTCTATACATAAATGGATCACTATGACTTTGCTTTTGCTTGAAGAGCGTATCCTCAAGTGAATTTTAACACCTTCTCTGATGGTTTCTTCTGATCTGCTTTACAGACAACAAAAAAATCTTGGGTGACCCTAGGCCACAAATTGACTTAGATTAAAAAAATCTAGTGACCTATTGAATTTTCAAGTCTAAAAATGCAAAATAGAAATAATACACATAAAACATAAAAAACTATTATTGTGTTAGAGCCATCAACTCTGCTGAAGATACACATATTTATGATAAAAAGTCATACTCAAAGGATTAACACAATGTATTAGGAAACAGAAAAATAAGGAGTATGCTACCAGAAGAAAAAATTTTTTTCAAACTCCTGAAATCTTTTATTCCTGTGAGAGTTTCTTTCAAGGAGCCATTCTTTTTTTAGGCATATAATGTATTTTTTCTCTTTTGCCCATGTTCTAATTGTTGCCTCTCCAGAGTTGTTTTGGGAACTAAACTTTACCTAGAAGCAAGACAGGTATGAGACTCCACATATTTTACATGTAGCATCCTTGGCAACTTATCTATTTCTCACTTCCTCTCCTTTTCAGGAGAGTGTTTCAACATCCTACAAAGTAATTTTGAAACTAAAGATTCTAATAACGTGCTGGAACCATGAGAAGAGAATTCTATGTAATAAGTGAAGATAAGAGAATTCTATGTTTATATAAAGAGAAATCAGCTAATGTAGTTGACTTAGAAATGTACTAAAATAATTAGAAATCTATGAGAGAGAATGATGTGAATGACTCAAGGATATGGACTAAAAGAAATCTTTTTACACCACAACTAGTAAAATATTGTATTTTTTGTATTATAAAGATGAGAGATGAGTGAAGTGACAGTGAGCATAATCTGTTGAGACTTTCAAATAGTCCTCAATAAGATTCCATTCTAATTCACTAGCACCATCAAATTAACACGATTTTTGGAAGGACATGGAGTTGGGAAGGTGGGAAAGATATACTTGGTAATGGAAAATGCACTGACTGGTTCAGCCACCTGAAACAAAGAGTAAGAATGAATGAGAACCACTCTAAACGAAGCAGTGCTTAAAAATGTGGATCCTCAGAGATCAGTGCTGAAACTGGTCATGATGAATTTTATGAATGTTCTAAAAAAGGCCATAATCATTGTAATGTAGTTTTCAGTTATCTGAAAACTTTCACACCCTGGCTTTTCCAAATAGTGAAATGTAAAATCTATTGGAGCAAATTGGAAGAAGGTTATATTTGGATTTTAAGACCGAAAAAGAAAAAGTCAATACATTTCAGTATGAGTTAGTATAAGGTAAAGAAATATAATCCCACAGATTCCTAGAATGTTGGAAATGGAAGACCTATTAGAGATTATGTAGCCCAATTTCTCCCTCAAGCATAAACTGCCTCTACAACCTCCCCAATTAGTTCATATCCAGGCCTTCACTCAGAGACCACTGGTGTTAGAGAACTTATTGGAAGTTCCCTTGCAAAGTGGCATTTAGGTTAGTATGCAGTATATTTTTTGTGCATTATTAGCTAATTCTCATACCTCCAGGTTGTTCAGATTTATTGTACTCTAGGAAGAGTCACTATTTCAAAGGGCATGGGTTCAATGTTCTGTGACATCCACAACATTTAACAAAAAGCCACGTTTAGATCACGGTTGTCATATTAGGTTTCTTTTGCCTCCAAAGGAAGTGGTATTTTGGCAGTGTTACTGGTAGCTGTATTTCTTGAGCAGATCCCAAATCATCAGCTGGAAAATGCAGAAGAAAAGAAGAAAGTATCTTTTGGGTCCAATTTCCTGGCAACTTTCTGGAATCTTAAAAATAAACAGCAATGTTTCCTCATTCCACTGACAATGTATAGTGGCTTTAAGCAAGGATTCCTTTCTGGTAACCATATAAAAGTATGGGAGAAAATGAAAATCATATGTATAACTAATGATGATATGTGTGTACTATTTCTGCCAATGACTTAAGTGGATTCTGCTGAGAGGCAGGGTAACGATGGGTCCTTAGTGTGTTTCCCCATAATAATTAACATCAAATGAGGAACTAAACAGGGATGCAGAGGTCTGCCAAGGGATTTGACATGGTCATGAAGAAAATTCAATGCAATGTCCAAATGGAAGAGTGTTTCTTTCTTTCCTTTTTTTTTCTTTTTCTTTCTTTCTTTCTTTTTTTTTTTTTTAGGCAATTGGGGTTAAGTGACTTACTCAGGGTCACACAGCTAATAAGTGTCAAGTGTTTGGTCTGAGGCCGCATATGAACTCAGGTCCCTCTGACTTCAGGGCCAGTGCTGTATCCACTACGCCACCTAGCTGCCCTTGGAAGAGTGTTTCATGGTGGATGGTCGAGTCCTCCACATGTATCTTTGTAGGGACAACTTTGTCCTGATTGAATCAAGACTTGAGCATTCTAAAATCTCTAAATTAGAAGCATAATTACTCTAAAGATATTGACCTGAATATACATACAAGAAAAACAAGTGGATGAAGAATGCATATTGAAAGGGTATGATAAGCAGTTGGATAGAAGACCTGTAGATTTGGTCCATCAATACATGCAGCTTGGACAGATACTGTACATGAACAATAAGCTGCACCCAGAATTGAATAGGAAAAGGATGAGAGAAACCTGGGTTTCTTTGGGGAAATTGAGTAATGTTTTCAGTGATCCTGAGTTAGTCCCTGAGTGATCTCCCATCTCATCAACCACAACAAGAATAAAAGCTAGCATTCACCTTAAGGTTTGCAAAGCACTTTACAAATATTATCTCATTTCAATTTCACAATAATCCTGTGAGGCAAGTGCTACTATTATTCCTCATTTTACAGTTGGAGAAACTGAAGAAGACAGAATTTAAGTGACAGTGACCCAGCATCACAGAACTAGTAAGGATCTGAGACTGTATTAGAACTCAAGTCTTCCTGACTCCAGGGTCAGTATTCTACCCATTGTACCACTTTATCTGCCAATATCCTTGTGTTGATGCAATATGACCGTGAGTCATGAAATGCCGCCATCTCTGAAGAATTAAGGATCATCCAAAGACCAATAGAAAGGTGGGCATGAATACACTCCAACACATTAGCAGCCAAGAACACACATATGTGTATGATAGAAAAATAAGTATGGACAACTCATTTACTGAAAATGAGGGATGAGTGGTTTACAGGTTCCTTTGGCATCCGTGCAATAGCAAGAGTCTAAAAAAGAAAAGAATACTTCTCTGTCTCTCCTCCCCTCCACTGCCCTGGCATTTTGATTGGCTGTCATTTTGTGCATTTATGGGAAGACATGGACAAGAGTTGGACAAGATGAGAAGGAATAGATGGGTTGTAATCCACATTTAGACGGAGTGTAAAAGTCATAAGATTACAGATCCATCAAGGTATTTAAGTATCATTTGGAAAGAAGAAGCTTTAGACTTGTTCTATTTCAGTGAAGAGACCAAAATGAAGACTAGTGAGAGAAACCTGTGGAGAGACAGATTTAGGCTACATGTAAGGAAAAGCCTCCAACAAATAAAGTTGTACACAAGGAGAATGGGCTGACTTGGCAGGTGGTAGGTTCCCTTTAGCCAGAAGTTTTTTTTTTATTAATTTATTTTGATTTATCAATAATCACTTCCATATGCTTTTGAGTTTAAAATTTTTCTCCCCCTTCCTCCCCACCACCCTCCCCAAGATGGCACACAATCTGATATAGGCTATACATTTACATTCATATTAAACATATTTTCACATTAGTTATGTTGTAAGTAGAAATTAAAACCAATAGGAGGAACCATCAGAAAGAGGAAACAAAACTCAACAGAAGAGAAAAAAAATAACAATTTGGCTTCCATAGTTCTTTCTTTGGATGTGGATAGCCTTTTCCATCATGAGACCTTTGGAGATGTCTTAGATCCTTGTATTGCCAGGAAGGGTTAAGTTTATCAATATTAGTCATCATACAATATGGCTGTTACTGTGTATAACGTTCTCTTGGTTCTGCTCACTTCACTCAGCATCAGACCATATAAGTCTTTCCAGGTTTTTCTGAAGTCAGCCTATTCATCATTTCTTATAGCACAATAGTATTCCATCACATTCATATACCACAACTTGCTCAGCCATTCCCCAATTGATGGGCATCCTCTCAATTTCCAATTCTTTGCCACCACAAAAAGAGCTGCTATGAATATTTTTGTACGTGTTGGTCCTTTTCCCATTTGTGTGATCTCTTTGGGATATAGCCCTAGAAGTGCTATTGCTGGGTCAAAGGGTATGCACATTTTTATAGACCTTTGGGCATAGTTCCAAATTGCTCTCCAAAATGGTTGGATCATTTCACAACTCCACCAACAATGCATTAGAGTTCCAGTTTTCCCACATCTTCTCCAACATTTATCATTTTCCTGTCTTGTCATGTTGGCCATTCTGATAGGTGTGATGTGGTACCTCAGAGTTGTTTTGATTTGCATTTCTCTAATCAATAGTGATTTAGAGCATTTTTTCATGTGACTATAGATGGCTTTAATTTCTTCATCTGAGAACTGTCTGTTCATATCTTTTGACCACTTATCAATTGGGGAATTAGCCAGAAGTTTTTAAGCTTCTTTAAGTTTTTGGAGGAACATTGTAAAAAGAATTCTTTCCAAAGTAAAAGTTAGGCTAAAAAGCCTCTAAGATCCCTTCTACCTCATTAAGTTTATGATTTTGAGAGACTTAGGTTTATCAACTAAGGAATCAGGACTTTCCAACAAACGTGGACTTCATTAATTGCAGTCTATTTTAGGATAATCAATATATCATTTTTTTCACCTTTGGATCCTTGGCATATAATATGGTGCCCTGAAAATAGTAGGCACTTTATAATTGTTCAGTTGAATTGAATGGATTTCTACTCTAGAATCGGTGTGAATCAATCTAGTTTCAGATTCAGAGGTTTGACTCTTGACAATGGCAATTTGCCTCTCTGGCAATTTGCCTCTCTGGCATTCTGTAACTGCTTCTGCACCCTCAATTTCCTTTTTGCATTCGATGATCATCAGAGTACAATCATTTGGGATAGATAAAAATGTCATTATGGCTCGAATAAATGCAGTATTGGGGGTGCTTTCTGTATCCTCCATTGGCTGGATTAGCCTCCTAACACCTTCAGCAACATAGAGAAAATCTCTAGGATTTCTTTGATTCTGTAACCAAAAATCTGAGTCTGTGTAACTGTTTCCACCAAAGAACAGTGACTCACTCAGCTAAGTTAGAGAGAGGTGAATTAAATTCAACTTCAATTAAGTAAAAAATTTAGGAAGTTATTGCTATATGCTAGTTACATGGGTTACAAAGATGAAATTTGACAAAAGTTTCTGATGATAATCACAATCTGAGTGGTTGGGATTAGCCTTTCAAGTAAATAAGTATAATACAAATCAGACACTAAATGAAAAAGAGAGATCTAGACCAGAGTTCTGAAAACTATAGCCAGAGTGCCAAATCCAGCCTTCCTTCTTGTTTTTGTATGGATGTGAACTAAAATTGTTTTTCACAATTTAAATACAATAAAATTTTATTTTAAAATGAAAAAAAAAATCATTCTTCACTTACCTGCTGTAGGAAGACAAGCAACAGGCCATAGTTTGCTACATCTTACCCCTACACCCTCATTCCCCCATCTAGACAAAGTACAGTGACAAAATTTCAGAAAGGAGATATTATCTTCATCTGGGGAGACTTGAGATTGTACTTCATGAAGGAGGAAACAGTTGATCTGAACCTGAAGAAAGATTTCACCAAGTGGAGGAATGTACAGAGAGTTTTGTGTTTTGGAGATGCAGCATAAAATTTAGGGGATCTGATTTTGTTGCATCTTCTGTCAATCTCACCATAAAAAGCCTCAGTCCATCAATATATACAAATGGAGTGCAATTTTAATATAATATCTCAAAGCCACACATATAGGACATCTATTTCATAAGACAGATAGATATCCTAGACACAGCTAGTGACACAGGTACAAGGAAAATTTTAGATGGGATCATCCTTGGATTTTCATCCCACAACCAATTATAGCAGAAGGTTGTTACCCGATGTCACGGCAACACACACACACACACACACACACACACACACACACACACACACACAATTTATAGCAAAGAAGGCCATAGACTCCCAGATGCATTTGGTCAATCTGGTTTCCTTTCTTGAGGGATACCTCAGTTTATGGAGAGGCTGGACTAAAACAGCCAATACCTAACCTGTTGTGCAGGCTGAAATGTACTTCCACAGCAGATGTCAAGCCTAAAAGCCAATGTACCTCACACAGTCCTTTAAATAGGCAGTGCTTTTTGGACTGTTTGGCAACCAACCTGGCATGGGTATGTACCCAGGATCTCAGGGCATTTCCCTTGAAGATAAGAGCTAGTCAGATCTTTCAGGTTAGACTCACCTGTTCCTAATAGCCTGCCCTCCTTCCTAAAGGTAAAATTAGGATTATTTGAACTGGAGAATTTGCAATGTGAGGTAAATAAAGGGCATAATAGAGCTCTGAGTTGGTTCTAAGCAGGTGGGATCTGGCCTCTCTCACCTTTCCTACTAATAAGCCTTTTCTCTCTCCTGTCCCTAGCTCTATCTTGTGTCCCATTCCTGTTAATTAACTAATAAAGCGTTAGAGATGAGAACTTTTAGGGTTTTTTATTTTAATTAAGAGCTCTTAAAAATCAACATGTCTCTCAGAAGAATAAAATTGTAGAACTAAAATTACATGAAAGATGGTTTTGGTTTCCACTATTCTCTTCTCTCAACATCAGGGATCCTGAGCTGGAGGGGATGAGATATATGTGGTTGGGAAAAATGAAGAGTGAGGAATGGATTCTGACCCTCCACCAGTGTCCCCCTTATTCACCAAAGAGCAATGCCACATCTCCTACCCATTCTAGAGAAGAGTGACAAAGAATAGCTGACATTCCTAGAGGGTTTTACTAAGGTTTATAAAGGACTTTACACACATTACTGAGAGACCAGAGGAATATTGTAGACATAATTTAACCAGCTTTTAGAAAAACATTTGACAAAGTCTGTCATGTCTTATGCAAAGGATGGCAGAATTCGGGTTATAAAGAATAAAGTTAATTGAACTTGGAACTGGTTTAATGGCTTTACTTAAATGGCAGTCATTACCAATTAGCTTCAACTGTGCATGTCTTAAGCTATTTAGTATTTTTATCAATGACTTGGAAAAAGGCCATGCTTATAAAATTGCAGATGACCCACAGCTGGGAGGGATACCTGACATACTGGTTAACTAATGGAGTCAGGATTCAAAAAGATCTTGACAGACTAAAATAATGGGCTGAATCAAATAAAGTGAAATTTAACATGAATATCCGCTTAGGCAGCTAGGCAGCACAGGAAATACAGGATGGGTATGTAGTCAGGAAGACCTAAGTTCACCAGCCTGAAATCTTTACTAGCTGTGTGACCCCGGGCAAGTAACTTAATTTGTTTGCCTATTTCCTTGTCTGTAAAATGGGGGTGATAATAATAACACCTACCTCCTAGGATCATTGTGAGGATGAAATGAGAGAATATTTGCACAATGCTAAAATAGCTACCCTGTGGCACATAATGGTATTATATATATATTAGCTATTATTATTAAATTGTAAGTATAAAGTCTTACATTTTTATTTTTAAAATCAATTTCACAAGCACAAGATTAGCAAGGCTTGATTATATAGCAGTTAGTCTAAAAGAAATAAAGGGGTTTTAGGTTACTGTAAGCTCAACAAAGTCAAAAGTGTCAGCCAAGGAAGCTAATAAAGTCTTGACATGCATTGAGAGAAATAGGGAGGTAATAGTCCCACTCTACTCATTCCTGGTCAATTCAATGAGCATTTATTAAGTAGAAGAGAAGAGTGAGACTGAGAAAAATTTCTAGATTTAGCCATTAGAAAATCATGAACAACCTTAGAGAGAGATTGCAGATGATCTGTGGAGTGGGACATCATGGTAAAAGGGCATAAAGTGAGTAGGAAATAAGGAAGTAGAGGAAATGAGTATAGATAGCTTTCTGTTAGGAGTTTAGTAGTGAAAGGAGAGAGATATGGGGCAGTAGCTTGAGGAGTCAAATGAAAGCTGTTTTCAAGGATAGGGGAGATCTTGAAGTATTTTTTGCCACTAGGGAAGAATAAAAAGGAAAGATAAAAACTCTAGGTCAGAAAAAGGGAGAATGAACAGAGGAGCAAGTTTACAGAGGAGATGGGAGGAGATAGGATTCAAGGGCACAGGTTTTATAGTCTTCCCAATTACATTTTAATCTGCTTTCTCTTCCTTATGGGCCACACATGGCCTATGAGTGTGTGACCCTCAAACTATCTGACCTCTATGGTCCCATCCAATTCTAAATTTCTGGAGACTATCTTATAGGGATGTTGTTTAGAAAGCACTATATTTATGTATCTATAATATTTATATACATACATATAAACCTATATACCTATATGTTATTTATTATATAATTATATCAACAGAATTTGTATATTTGTGTATTTACATGTAATATATAATTTGTATGTAATTTTATATGAAGTTATACTTTAAATTTTATAATGTAACATTATATATGTGTGTATGTATATATATATAATATATATATATACACACAAATTATTAGCTCATTAGTTCCTTAGAGAAGCACTCAGATCTATTCATGCTCTTTCACCTGATCCACTTTTTGATTAATAGAATGCACTTATCAGATGGTGGATGAAGGTTGGTAGTACAGCCTATGGGAAGAGAAGAGAAGAGAAGGAGGAGGAGAGGAGAGGAGAGGAGAGGAGAGGAGAGGAGAGGAGAGGAGAGGAGAGG